>NC_056729.1:1224750865-1224853365 GCF_019279795.1 Protopterus annectens | reverse complement strand
AGGTCTTCTCTTTACCAGCTCCTGGTAAGTAGTTCACATTTGTGATTTTTCAAGCCCCTTTTTAGTCTAAAACTAATTTTTTGATAGTTTAAATTTATTTCTACCCTTTTCTGACAGAAATTCCCTGTCTCTTTTAATTTTTTGTTAGTCAATTTTCCCTATCCCATCCCCCCCCTGTTAGGGTGTGTGTGTTGGTGTTTTATAGAATACCTCTTGGTATTTTGTTTAATTTAATTTTGACTGGTGTGTCTGTGTGTGTTGTGTCGGCACCATGTCAAAGGAGAGGGTTTCAGGTTTTAAGAAGTGTGACTCGTGCTGTCAGAAGATGTCTCTGACAGACGGTCACACTTCTTGCCTGTATTGTTTGGGCCCTCTTCACCTGCAGGACTCCTGTGCTATTTGTCACTCCTTCAGCCAGAGAGTCCTGCAGGAGAGACGTAACAAGTTGATTCTTAGGGGCCTTCTTAAGCCGGAGGGCTCTCCGGCTAAGTCGGCTCCACCAAAATCAACAAAACCTGCCAAGGCCCAGGCTTCTGTATCTAAGCCTGCGGCCTCGGCTCCGACTCGTCGAGTCGAGATCGGCTCGGCTGGGGCCGATTCTGGCTTGAAAGCTTTCGGCACCGATGCATATCGGTGCCGAATCTGTATTGTCCACTTCGATGGGGGGCCCGATCGGTTCCGACACCCATGTGGCACAGGCAGCGGTGTCGGCTCCGATCGGCTCCGACACCGTTACTTTGGTGGCTGTATCGGCTCGGCTGGAGCCGATATCGGCGTTCTGTCGGCTCGTCGGCGCCGACAGGATCTATGGTATCGGCTCCCATGGCTCATTCCCGGAAAAGGTCGGGGTCTCCTTCCTGGAGCCGATACTTCGGCCCGGCTTCACCTCTTCTATCGGAATGGAGCCATCGGAGCCGATCTTCAAGGTCATCCAGGTTGTCAGATCATGACCTAGAGAGAGTGGTCAGTAGATTACTCAAGTCACAGGTACTGGCCCAAATGTTACACAGTCCGTCTCAGCAGACGACTGTTGGTCCACACCCCGTTACAGTTCCTCCTTCAACTCTACCCCAGAGCTTGGAGTTGGAGTCTTCGGGCATGGTTACTGCTATGGCTGGAGGACGGATACCCCCTTCTGTTCCTTCAGCCCCTACTCTTATCTCCTCTTCCTTAGAGGGATTCGGTGGTCGGGCTTCCATGGTCTCCACCGAGGGGTGAGTGGCATCGGACCCTTGTCCGAGCCCGCTCTTCCCTTGGAGCCTCGGCCTTGGTGAGCTCGGCTCCGACATCTGCCTCGGAGACTTGCCTTTCGGTGGTCCCTGGAGTTCCTAGCTCTTCGGAGCGGGTTCTCTCGACCTGCCTGGGAGGGAGCATTCGAGGTGATGAAGAGTGTACTGGCCACTGGTATCAGTCAGCAGTCTGTTCCCGTAGCTCCTCCCTCTATGGTACCTGTTGACATCTCTGCCACTTCTCTTGCTACAGGACCCAGAGATCCTCCGCCTCAGGTTTCCCCATTGGGAATTTCCCCCTCTTCCGAGGATTCTCCTGATGTTTCGGGAGATCCTCCTAGGAAGAGGACTTGTAAGAGGAAGCATGTAGACTCCCGAGTCTGTCACTTCGGATACTGACTTTGATGAGTCAGAGGGATCCCCTAGATCCCCTCTGAGGATGTCTCCTTCTCAGACATCCTAGAACTTCTGAAACAGAGGGAAACTGGCCCACCAACAATCCCTCTGAGGATGAGTCAGTATACCTAGAGGCGCTTGGATCTCGGCCCTCCACCTCCTGGGTGTCTCCGCCTTCGACCCCTTATGCAGGTTATTGCACGAAGGCGTGGGCAGCTCCTGACTCTGTAGAGCCAGTCCCTAGGAGGCCTTCTAAATTTATCACTGCCCCTAGTGACAAACAATTCCTTACCAAGGGTGTCCCCGCTGATGCCATGGTGGTGGCTGCGGCCACCAAAAGGAACTTGCAGATCCTTCCGTGCCCGTCCATCCTCCTAATAAGGACTCTAGGACCATGGATAGGTACGGCAAGCGGATGTTTTCCTCAGCGACCTTTGCTATGCGTCGCTGAATTATCTTTGTCACTTCACCAGACTCCAGAGAGATATCCTGAAGGAGCTGGGAGAAGTAGTTCAGGATCCTACAGCTGCAGGGGCTCAAGAAAAGATTGCTTCGCAGCTAGGAACCCTCAATTCCATTGCTAACTCCTCCATGCGGCTAATATCTTATGCTGCGGATGGAGCCAGTAGAGCCGCAGGCACAGGTGTGGCTCTTAGACGCCAAGCCTGGATGCGGCTATGTGATTTTGGATCCCTTTAAGGCGTCCTTCACAAATTCTCCCTTTGATGGGTCAGCTTTGTTTGGCCCTCAGGTGAAGGAAACCTTGACCAGGTGTGAGCAGGACTGCAAGACTCTTTCTGCTGTTGGAGTCCGTTTTTCCACCCCTTCTAGGCCTTATCCCAAAGGACAGAAGGGTGGGAAGATGTGGTTCCGTAAATCCCAAGAAGTCACGCCGGATTCACGTGGTCAGTTTACCCCTAGAGGCAGAGGGGGTAACAACAACAGACGCCGCTCTAGAGGCAGAGGGGGTCCGAAAAACCAGGGAAACAGGGAGCCTCTCTCTGATAAGCCCTTTCAGCATCCCTGAGGTGTTGCCCGGCTGTCCCTCCTTGGAGGCAGTCGGGGGAAGATTATCACTGTACCCAGAAGCCTGGCTTTCCCTCACTCAAGACAGATGGGTACAGTCGATCATATCCAAGGGTTACATAATTCCTTTCGAGGAAAGTCCCTTCCCCTCAAGTTCCCTTCCAGATGTACCACCCGGTCTAAGGGAGATTGCAGAGTTAGAAATCGCAAAACTACTGCAAAAAAGAGCCATTCAGCCAGTTACAACAGACCATTCAGAGCCCGGAATCTACTCAAGGTTCTTTTTGGTCCCCAAAAAGACGGGAGACTGGAGACCAATATTGATCTCAGCAGACTCTACAAGTCTGTCAGGAAGACAAGATTCCGAATGGTCACTCTTCAGTCAATTCTGCCCTTCTTACAGAAGGACAACTGGATGTGCTCAATAGATCTTCAGGATGCGTACTATCACATCAAAATTCACAGACGCTCCAGGAGATTTCTCCGCTTTCGGCTGGGGTCCAGTCACTTCCAGTTCAGAGCCCTGCCCTTTGGTCTCACTACAGCCCCCAGAGTGTTCACCAAATGCATGGCAGTGGTCACGGCTCACCTGAGACGCCAAGGATTCCAGGTGTTTCCGTATCTCGACGACTGGCTCCTGTCAGCCACCACCAGGCATCAGCTTATACAAGCCAGGGATTACACAATAGACCTTTGTTCTCATTTAGGCATCTCAATCAACTTTGAAAAGTCATCCTTATCGCCCTGCCAGTCTATTACCTTCATAGGCGCAAACTTAAACACTGTTCGGATGTCAGCTACCCTTACAGAACAAAGAGTTTCAGACATTCAGACTCATGTCAGGATCATTCTGGCCAGCAAGAAAGTACGGGCCAGAATGGTTCTAAAGGTATTAGGTCTCATGGCTGCGGCCATTACTCTTCTTCCCCTGGCTCGATTCTACATGCGCCTCCTTCAGTGGATGCTGTTCACACAGTGGTCATACCAGCAACTCCCAATGCGTCACCAGATTCTGGTGACACAGACATGCAAACAACATCTTGCTTGGTGGATCACATCGTCTCAGGTTCACCATGGCAGGTGCTTTGTACCCCCGTCCCCGTTAGCCACTGTCACCACGGATGCCTCCCTGATCGGGTGGGGGGGTCATTATCAGGGCAGGATGGTTCATGGGACGTGTCAACCGTTCGAGTACCATCTGCACATAAATGTCCTGGAGATGAGAGCAGTGCTTTTAACGTTGCAAGCCCTCAACGACTTTCTTCCCGTAGGGACAATTGCAGTCCACACAGACAACATGTCTGTAGTTTGGTATATCAACAAACAGGGCGGAACCAAGTCCTACCCCTTGTGTCGAGAAGCGCTCAGACTTTGGCAATGGGCGATCTCCTCTCATCGGTTTCTGGTAGCAACGCATATCCCTGGGAAAACCAACATTATAGCGGACAGATTGAGCAGAGCTATCCTCATGCCTCACGAGTGGTCTCTCAAGCAATCTATAGCGGAAGAGATTTTTCTGGAATGGGGTCGCCCATGTTGCGACCGTTTTGCTACTCCCCAAAACAGCAAATGTCCAGACTTCTTCAGCCTCTTCCCTCTATCAGGCCATCCCCCCAGAGACACTCTGACCCAGGATTGGCCCCAGGGACTTCTTTATGCATTCCCTCCATTTCCTCTGATCCCTCAGGTGATCCAGAAAGCTACCGTTTTGAGAGCCAAATTGATTCTCATTGCCCCTTACTGGCCGCGACAAGTTTGGCTCCGTTCCTCCATCATCACCTTTTGGTGCAGCCGTGGCATCTGGACCCAGTGCCAGATCTTCTGATTCACCAATCGGGTCAGCTGCACCGGTCAATCCCTTCTCTCAACCTCACAGCATGGTTGCTCCACTTCCTTCCTTAGCCAGGCTTCCTTTGATCTCTAACCCAGTTAGAGACATCATTGTATCTTCACTAAAATCCTCTACCAGGAGGATTTACACAAGCAAATGGAAACGTTTCTCTTATTGGGCTAAGGCCCAAAATATTGATCCTTTTACTGCCCCTGTTCAGGCAGTTCTGGACTTCTTAGCAGAGATTTTTCATGCAGGCTCCTCTTCTTCCACAGTCAGAGTTCAATTGGCTGCTATTTCTAATTTTCATGTCGGGATAGCAGATCATAATATCATGTCCCATAGGCTCTGCAGGGCCTTCTTGAAAGGAATTTTCCTACTAAAGCCTCCAATCAGGAATCCTCCTCCTCAGTGGGATCTAAATTTAGTGCTGACATCCTTGATTCTTCCCCTTCGAGCCAGCTGTTTCTTGTTCCCTGAAATATCTTTCTTGGAAAACTTTATTCCTAGTGGCTATTACATCTGCCAGGAGGGTGTCTGAACTTCATGCTCTTTCGGTTCGACTTCTATTTGTTTTTTCACAAAGACAGAGTATCTTTGAGAACCAATCCATCCTTTTTACCTAAGGTCGCTTCAAAGAACAAGCTGAATCAATGCATTGATCTCCTGTATTTTTCCTAACTATTCAGATAGAGCTGAACAAAACTACATTGTCTTGACGTCCACCGTCAGCTTCGATATTATTTGGACAGAACAAAAAAATTTAGAAAATCTGATCAACTTTTTGTTTCCTATGCGGATAATAAAAAGGCCTTCCTGTTTCTAAAGTGACTTTGGCCAGATGGCTTTCTACGGTCATCACTGAAATTTATACGATCAGGGGAAAACAGCTGTGCTCAAAACCTAAAGCACATTCAACTAGGAGTTTAGCTACTTCTACAGCTTTTCAAGCTAGACTACCTTTGGACACTATTTGTGCAGCGCCACTTGAGCCACTCCTCACACTTTTGTTTCCCATTACAAATTGGACTTGGCCTCCAGGGACAGAGCCAGTTTTGGCTCTACAGTCCTCAAGAGTTTGTTCCATTGAGCCACCCAGGATAGAGGTGCTAGGGACGGTCCCATCAAACAAGAATGAAGGCGAGATTGACAACTTAACATTAAGAAGTTATGTACCTACCATAACGTTCCATGTTAGTTGTCTTCTCTCGCCTTCTTTCTTGCGACCTCCCTCCTTCCCCTGGCCTGGACAGACCTTGTATAAGAAACTATTATGCTAAAGACCATTCAGACCTGGTCCTTTTTCCATCTGTAAGTTTCTTCTTCCTTTGGGAAGTATTTTATGCTTGGTGTTATTGCCCTTTGTCAACAAACGAGATCTGGGTACTTACTGCCTTGCATCATGGGATATGGGGCTGCCTCGAGCTGGTAAAAGGAGTTCTCGAGCTAAAGCAAGTGCCGAGTCGGAGCCGAGGATCGGCTCCGAACCCATCAAGCAAGAAAGAAGGCGAGAGAAGACAACTAACATGGAACGTTATGGTAGGTACATAACTTCTTATTTTCGCTGTTTGATTAGCAAAATAACATTTCAGATTAAGCAACCTGCTAAAATTTTTAACATCACAAACAGTATCATATTGTGATAAATAAAAGGAAGGCACAAAGTTTAATCCTTTATGTAGCAACTTTAATTCAGAATAACTGAACTGGTAGTTAGTTAAATTAACCACAATATTGTTGCTGTCATAAATATCATTGTTGTCAAGGGACAAAGCAGAAACCGGTACTGTGGGGCTAACCCCCTCCATTAGACTTAAATGTCCATATGAGTTCTTATGTTTGCGGCCACCCCGTCTAAAGGGTTTCTGGATTTCTTAGAAAAAGGTAATTCTGGTGAACCCATTGTTGTAGGCTCTGATTCAACTTCAGTATCAGTATTTGAATAACATGAAGACCCATCTGAGGTGCTTGCTGTAGTATATTTTAAGATCGACCGCACCCTTTTGCGTTTAGGCCTAGTTTGTTTCTCAGTCCCAAAATGCACTTCCTTTCTTTCCCTTTTCCAGTTAAACACCTTATCATTCTTAAAGTCATTTATGTCTCTGTGAAACTTTTTCATTTTGCGTGCACTTAATTCAGCCTCATGTTTATCAATGTCCTCCATAAATTTCTTATGTAAGTTGTTATATTCTGACATAGATTCAAACTGCAAAACATTCTCTTGACATTCATTAAGTTCAGCAAACAAAACGGAAAGTTGTTTTTCATAATATTCAATAAGTAAAGCCATAAACATATTTGAGGCCTTCAACTGTGTATCACGCCACTTTTTAACAAACTGAGAATCTTCCTTACCCAAACCAGGCTCCAAACGAACTCGCAAGCCTCTCGGTACAATCTCTGCTTTCAAATAAGCTTTTAACAGCTTATTGTGCCACACCATAGAGCGTACCTTTTTAGTCAAATCACATAGCCTTCTAAACTGCATCTTAATTCCTGTATCAGATTCAATACCAGAATTAGAACGAGTGATACTCTCACCCGCTAGACGTCATCTTTTTTATATATATATATATAATATGTGTGTGTGTGTGTGTGTATGTGTATGTGTATGTGTATGTGTGTATGCATATATATATATATATATATATATACACAAAGCTATGGAGAGGATCATAATGGACCTCATAAATAAAGACCTAGGGAATTTGCAGACTTTGGATCCAACCCAGTTTGGCTTTGTCAAAGGCAGATCATGCCTTTTAAACTTGGTTGACTTTTTCGAAACAGTCACCAAAGCCATTGATGAGGGAAAGGCAGTCCATACAGCCTACCTCGATCTGGCGAAGGCCTTCGATACAATACCCCACTCGGGTATCATTGAAAAACTCATCAGCTTAAATGTTAACCCATACATCACAAGATGGGTTGCAAACTGGCTGAGTGACAGAACAGACAGGGTCAGAGTTGCTGGCGCCATGTCAGACTCTAAGCCTGTCACAAGTGGTGTCCCACAGGGCTCAGTCCTGGGCCCACTCTTGTTTGGCATCTACTTTTCCGAAGTACAAGCAAACACAGGAGGGTTATGGCTGACAAAGTTTGCAGATGACTGCAAACTGGGCGCCGTAGTCGAAAACACGTCTGACACAGATATCCTTCAGAAGGGTCTCACAGAAACGGATGACTGGTGCCAGAGCCATGGCCTAAAGTTAAATGCCAAAATATGCATAGTCATACCCTTCGGGAAAAACAAGGTTACCCCTAGCTACCATATAGGTGGTAATCCTCTGAGCACAGAAGAAGTTATCGGGGACCTGGGGACCCAGGTTGACAGTAGCCTGTCATTCGACACCCATGTAGCTAAAGTAGTTAGGAAGACCTTCTACATTGCCCACCTCATCATGAAGGGATTCACATCTAGATCAAGGGAGGTCATAGTCTCCCTATACTCATCACTCATCAGGCCAATGATTGAGTACAATGCCCCATTCGGAATGTATCTGACCCGACACTTGCAGCAGCTAGAGAGGCCACAAAAGTTCCTCACCAAAAGGATAAAGGGTCTCAAAAATCTGTCCTATGCTGCCCGACTGAAAGAACTCTAGCTCTATTCAGTCGCTTACCGCTTGCTCAGAGGTGAGCTTTGCCTGACATACAAGGCCATGTCAAACCCAGAGTTGATGAATATGCTTCACCTCAAAAAATCTAGATCCGTCAGAGCCACAAGGGCGGGAGACTTAAACCTCGACACGGCTATTAATAGGACGTGCTGGAGGGATAGATTCATCACCCAAAGACTCCCTATGCTGGGGAACAAAATCCCGGTATATGTGAGGCAGAGCACCTCGCTGACCTTGTTCAAGAGAAATCTTGACCAATGGATGGGAGATCGCAGATATACTCCAGGGATTACCTCAGTGTCACTGCTAGACAGAGGCACAGCAAAATAATGGGTATAGTTCCCCATACAAAAGGGGTGGCTTAAGCCACAAAACTATGGGCTAGGCTTATAAATGCCCTTGGGCAGATAGCCTAGTATGAACCTATGAACCTATGAATATATTTGTGTGTAATAAATATATATATATATATATATATATATGTTATATATAGTGTGTGTGTAATAAATAAATAAATAAATATATATATATATATATATATATATATATATATATATATATATATATGTATATATATGTGTGTGTGTGTGTGTGTATATATATATATATATGTGTATACACGTGTGTGTAATATATATATATGGATATAGATATATACATATATACATATATATATATACATATATATATATATATATATATATATATATATATATATATATATATATATATATATATGTGTATATATATATATATATATATATATATATATATATATATATATGTGTATAATGTACATGTATGCATATTTATATAATTAAAATATGAAAATCAAATACCCAGGTGTGGGTATGTTGGTCACTTGGAACTGCTGTTGGGGAAAATTGTGCTTTATGTAGAGAGCTACATTTTAAAATACTGAGTAAATCCGTACCTCTTTTAGTGACCGTCTCTCACTGGTGTCCGTCCTGAGGATTGAGGAACCTTGATTACTTGCCCCGGGATAAAGAGAGGCCATTACACCCAGGATTTTGCTTTTCAGGACAGTCCCATTCCGCAAGCAACTTCCATACCATCATAGCAAAACTGTGTGGCAGATGGCTGAACAGGACCAGGACAGACCCTCATAAATGGAAACTGAAACAGTGTTTTTTTTCCAAGAATCAATCAAGCTTTGGGGAACAGCTCACATCAGTCGGCTGGCAACATTTTGTTCCATACTCCATGCAAGAAGGTCTGGAAAACAAATGGGTTATCTTTTCCTTTGACGGGAATTTTCCTGTATACATTTCCACCATTTTATCCAATAGCCGGGGTCATTATTAAAATTCAAAAGGACTCACTATATATAATTTGATGACTCCCTTGTGGCCCAGGCAGCAGTGGCTCTCTGTTTTGTAAATGACTAAGGGCAGTTACCACTAGCTTCCTTACAGTCTGAATTTACTTACGCATGGTCTTTGGTGTTTGGTACATCCTGACCCAAACAACTAAAACTGACTGCTTTGATCAAATTTCATTACCTTTTTAGTCTCTTTTTTGGGGAAAATCAGTATGTATTATTTGAGGCAGAAAAGCCTGCTACTAGTGAAGTGTATGTTAGTAAATGGAAAAGGTTTTCTAGTTGGTGCCAACTAAAGAACCAGCACTAATTTAGAAGTACTGTTTTCCCTGGTCATACACTGTGTGAGTTACTGTCCTATGGTGGCCTGTCCTACTTGCTGGACATTTCAGATTGTCTGCCCATGCCCCCCCCCCCTTTTTTTTTTTCTGTAAGCAACCTCATGTGAAAATTCTTTTTGAAAGAAGTGTTGCATAAGAAGTTTTCCAGGAAACTGGTACCTCCTACTGGTTCTTAACATGGAAAACAGTCGTACTCCCAAGGTCAGAAGAATTTGTATCAGAGTTGCAAACTTTCATGGTGGGCAAACAGTATCTCGTTTTCCATAAAGGTAGGGTTTTCTTAAGAACTAATACTTATGCCTGTAGTGGTATTTGAGTTTACTATAATCCAAGCTGTCCATCTATCTGTCTTCCTTCCAGAACCTAAAAATGAATGAGAGAGGGTACTCCGTACCTTTGTTGTCTAGGCAGTTCTGGTACTACTGTGATGGAAATAAATCTTTCAGAGCTTCTGATCAGTTCTTTTCTTGTGAAGGTTAAGAGAAAAGGACAACCTGTGTCAAACCAGATCATTTCAAAAATTATTTTCATGCTACTACTTTTTGTTGTACTCTCCACAAGAAATTAATTCTAGGCAGGGTCGTGGCTCACCTTACCAGAGCTTTGGTATTATCTGTGGGTTTTTGGAAATGGTTGAATGCTAGAAATGTTCTAGAGTCAGCAACTTGATCTCTGGTCACACTTAAAAGCACTGTAAACTAGATTTCATTCTCCAGGTGTAGGAAAGGCTTTGCTAGGACATTTCCCCAGGTGCTCTTGGACCCTCATCCTTCTTCCTCCCAGTTGGTTTAAGCTATGGTAATGTATCCATATAGCCAAGGCTACTGCAGCAGTGCTTAAACAAAGAACATAGTGTGGTTGTGTAAGTAAACTTGGCATAGCAATGTATGTATGATTTGATGATTACTGCTTCAGTAGCTGCTCCCTCCCTCCACCTCTTATGTTTTATGCCCGGAGTTGAATTTGTATTGTACTCCAAGCATTGTCCTCTTGGGGCTTTAGCCCCCTTCTCTCTGTTGGTATGAAAGCAGTGAATGATTTTGCCCAGGCCTAACTTTTGTTCAGCAAGGCTTGAGAAACTGTTTGGTTGCATAGGATGTATTCTATAAGTTTTGAAAGCTGGCTGTCTTTTGTATCCTTTGCAAGATACAACCCTTATAGTTAAGGCTACTGCAGTAGCATTCATTCATACGTCTACTGTTTAGTGTAAGTTTATGTACACAGCTGTACTTTTCAGGTCTTATGATTATGATTAGGAGTTCATAAGTATACTTTGTACCCAAGTATTTGATCTGAGGTTGTATGTTCTCAGACTATGATCAGGAGAGGTGCTGAGCTTTCAAGTGGTGAGCAAGGCCAGATGGTTGGGCAGCAGCTGGACAGGCCAGATTAGCCCAAACTTAATAGTGAGTGTCCTAAGAATGCCTAGCTAATGCTTCTTTACAGGATGTTAACCTCTGATATCCAGATGAGTTTTTTCCTGTACCTGGAGAGGTCACGAGTGTGGAGTTTGAATTCATCCTGCTCTGCAAGCAGTAGTCTGTGTCGCATCAAAGGTTAGGGACTTGAAGCAAAACTTGGTACTGGTGTCCACTTCTTGCCCCTGGATAGGCTGATGCTCTTGGGACGGGGGTGAGTAAGTTGTATTGAATGGTAGAGTGCAGGATTTGATGATCAAAATGGGACTGAGGACAAAAAAAAATGTTTCACTGTGCAAGCCCAGGGATGGATAAGATAAGGTTGTAAATGCTTAAGGCAGTGGACGTTTTTGGCTTGGTGTGGGTAACAGATTTGTAGAACTTTTCAGTACTGACTGGAAGTCTGAGACAGTACTTTTCAGTATGGATTGGAAGTCTGAGAGAGTACTTCTGTAATGGTAAACAGTAGAGGTCCCCTTTATTTAGAAACGGGGGGGGGGGGGTGTAGCAAGGGTGTGTTCAGTTAGAGAGAAATCACATTCCTTATTCTCCCTGAAAGTTTATATCAGGATGCTGGAATGAAGACTTGTTGCAATAGCCAAGCATCTGATTCAGAAGGAGCAATGCATATTCTACCCTGGCACTGATTATTTAACTTGGGAGTGTAAGTGCTTTGTTTGAGAAGTGAGAGTTGTGTTGACTTTTGATAGTCGGAGGTGGGTCTAGAATTTCATTAAGAATAATGTCTTGGTCTTCTCGCCTGTTGTGAGTTTTGACAATATCTGGAGATCCTAAAGTTTGAGGATATGAGGGTGGCATCTTTGTCATTTGCTGCTTCTGTTGACCCATCTCTCTCAAATGATGGGAGTTTTTATTGTGTATTGAAGTGATTCATCATTTAATGTGAAATGGGTTAGTTTGAAAATTGACACCTTCAGATTGGAGGTACCCCCCCCCCCCCCCCCCCAAAAAAAAGTGTCTTGCCTGCATATGAGGGAGAAGCAGCTACTTCATTTGTAAGGATTTAAGTGTTTTGGGGTTTTATTCCCATGTGGAGGTATAGGGGCTGGAAGAATTGATCAACATATAGTGCTTGTGATGGCGATAGTACTGCAGGCACTTTACAGGATGGTGCTGATGAAGCAGTAGAGCTGCAGACTGAAGCGGTTTGTTATTCTCTCAGTATGAGCTTTGGGTACTGACTAATATGATGAGATTGCGTATACAAGTGGTAGAAATGAATCTTAGTTGCATGGAGGCTGGGCTGGCTTGTCTTAAAAGGACTACGACTTTCAATCTGGGGGGATCTTTGAATATTGCCACTAGTTGTTAGAGTTGAAGGGAGTCACGGTGGTTTAGGCACTTTGCTGATGCACCATAGGTGCTTGCTTCATGTGGTGTCCCAAATATTGCCTGCTGGTGGGAAGTCCTGAGACAGATGGATATGTTCTGGTATTGTTCCTTTCAGCTTTCTTGGGTGGGGGGGGCACCTTTGTTCCCTGAAGGGTGAGCTGCAGACTTTTTTACTGAGAATAGGGAATTTTTGTTTCCCCTGCTCAGCTTGCTGTTACTCCCGCCTTAACCAGGACAAGCTGTTTAGATATGGCAAGAGAGTTGCATTAGTAGATAAACTAGTTGATTGAATAGGTGTTGAAAGGCAGACCTAATCTTTAGTGGCTTATTAATGTATTGCACATTATTTCTACCCACCCGTGCATAGGCCACTGTGCCTGTGTGTATTCCTCCATTATTTCCTCCCATTTGCTTCCTATTTGAACTTGATGTGAACATTTGTGTACTGCTTGGTTTACTGAATAGGGTGCTAGAAGCGGTGGCTTGGAAACCATATTATTGATCAGCCATGGAGGACTGAGTTCTTCATCTTTTCCATTAAGATGATGCAGTGTGGTGGCTTTTGTATTCTGTCTGTTCCGTAGCGGTGGATTGTTTCCTCACCCAATGCATTCAGGGTTGATTGGGAGACTGACATGGAAGTACAGCTCCTTTCTTCATGGTCTGTAAAGATAGATTTCTTAAATCAATGTCCTCCGCCTAAGGAATAAGCCCACTGAGTTTTATAACTATTCTTACCTTGCCAGTACCCTTCTCTCAGGCCACGGTTTTATTTACAGGCGGGTCATGTTGAATACCTATCCAGTCATTTACTTTTGTTTAAAGGAAGATACTGGTTCACACTGCTTAACATGCAGGGGAAGGATTATTCCAGATGTTTGGGAGGTGCTGGGTTATAAAATTGTATTTATCTGTTAGTGAAAATGTAGGTCCCCAGTTCTAGTTGTTTGTGGAGATACTAGACTTGCAGAGAGACTGGACATCCCAGAACAGTTAGGTTAAAGTGCTACTTTGGCTACCTTCATCCATCCAGTTATCAAGACTAGCCTTAAATACATTTATACTAGGGTCACAATTTACAGCCCTGCTTCATTTTGGTAGGTGAACAGTGCTTTAAAAAGGTGGACAAGAACTTTTAAGTGCATCTACTCAAAGGTCTTTTATGGAGAGGCATATTGCAGTCCCTTTGATCTGTTGCCTGGTATTCCTGTGTAATTGGCTTTCACTGGTTCTTTAAATCTCTGCCAAGTGGCTAATCGAGAAATAGACCCTTTTTGCTAGGATTTCAAATGAAACTTCATCCACCATGTTGGTAGCTTGTCTAGATGTGAGTACAGATTTCCATGGACGTTTGTTGGACTGTTTGTTGCTTTAGCACATGGGGTTGTCTTGTTTAAATTGTTGCAGTTGTTTAGTGTGCAAGACTGTTAACTTGTTAAGCACTTAAAGGGCTTGTAGAATTTACTGTGTACATCTGGCTGGAATGGGTAGTATTGAATTTTTCATGTATTGCCATGGAAAGGTGATCACTCTTAACATTACTTAACTCATCTAATTTTCACATGTCACAAATTCTATTTCCCCATATGCTACATACCCAACATGCATACCGTAAATTGAAGCATGCTCATGGTTGGAACTAAATGGCTGCAGCCATTTGTTTTATTTAGGCAGTTCAACTAATATGTTCATAAGATATATGCACAAGGTAGAATTCTTGGAAAGCCTTCACTTAAGCATCTGCAGAAGCTGATTACACTGCCAGTGTGTAACCATCATCACCAGATTCAGCACATTTGTATTTTTCAACACCCCCACCCACCAAGATTGCATACTTTGCTGCTTCATCTGAGAAGGGGAAGCTTGGCTAAAGAATCACGTGACCTTGGGCATCCACATTTTTATAAAAGAAGTAACTAAAAGGTCAGGTACCCAGATAACATCTTAAGTTTATCTTATTTAACTGTTCCTGCCTTCCAACTGTGTGTCTGTGTTAGCCTTCACCTATTTAAGTATTGGTGGTTGTAGAAGGTAAAAACTTACAGGGGATATAACTGCCTGAAAGACGGTCATTCTTGACTCCAAATACAGTTGCTATTTTAGGTCTGTGGGACACTGACTTGTCTGAGCACACTGTCTGTATGTGGACTCTCTCACCTTATTGACTTGTGGCTTACTTTACCTTTAACCTAGTTTCCCCCATATCCCCAGAGCTTACTGTGGTTCATGCTAGCCCTCCCAGACAGTGGTTGCCTGGCTACAGTGTCTTGGACGGAATTTTAAAGGTAAATAAACTGATCTTTAAGGTCTCATTTTGAACCACAGTGGGGAAAGTGTTAAATGTTGCATGTGGACAGGGTTTTAAATTTTCTAGGCCACCGGTATCTTTTTGAAAATAAATATTCTTGCTTTGAGAGAACCCATGTGGGAGAATGTATTGGGTCCACGCAGACAGTGACTGGAGGTTGCTGTCTGATCAGCTGTTAGACAGAATTAGCATGCTGCTGAATCCTTTGTTTTGTGGAGCAATAGATGCATTACCCTACTTGTGAAGTGGGTGCAGTTTTCCTCTCTTGGTTCACAATTTCTGTGCTTTTTTTTCTGTAAAGATTGTGTTTAGGTGAAGGCATTTTCTAACTGCAGGATTATCCATTTAATATGTATTCTGCACCCCTCATTAGCTTTAGCATGCAGTTGCTTTTATTCAGAGAGTAGCTTTGACGCATGTAGGCCTTGAATGTTAGAAATGTCTGATTTATAGATAGTGTGCTCATTGGGTTATTGCCTAAGATAGTCCTATAGCTTGTGTGTATGTGTAATATATTTTTGAGGGGGGCATTGGAGCTTCTGCAGTGAGGCAAGATTATGAGAATGCAAAACATATTGCCACTAGATACTGCTGTAGAACACTTTAATAATGTATTCCTTCAGACCTTAAATAATCTAGCACCAGTATGTAATGAGTGTAAAGTTCAACCCAGCACCATGGCTGGAAAAAGAAATAGAACTCAAAATGCTTTCCATCAATTTAGACATATTAGAAACCTTGCAAAACTCCATGTCAAACGGGATAAGCAAAGATACTATACCAAACCTACAAGACAAACATAAAAACAACCCAAAACTTTTTTAGTCTTCACTAAACTATTCCACCATGGCAAGACCACCACTCCCTCTCAAAAAAACAAATACGACACTCTGTCCACACGTTTTTTCTTACTTAATACTGATTACATAATCTCTTGGACATTGATACATGTGCCCCCCTCTCTGTACCCCTGTCCAGTCAAAACCACCCAGAGCTCTTTAGTTTTAGTACAGTACCTACCTCGCTGATAAGGAAGTTTATCCTTAAACTAAAAACTACTTCATAGCTGTAGCCCAGCTAGCATCAGACTAGCTAAAAATGGCTGCAGAAGTCCTAACCTTTTCTTGTGTCCATACTAATTTAATGGGTTCATAGCAGAAAAGTGTCTTATTACTGTGGAAGAAATCCAACAACATACCACTGTACAAAGGTGGCATATTTACAAAGTTTAACTATAGACTGATAGCGATTCTGTCCTCCCTCACCAATATATTAGGGAAATGCTTCCATATGTAGCTGATGCAATGTCTAACTTCAAATAATCTGCTCTCAGAAACGCAACATGGCTTTGGGCCCCAGCACAGCACCACTACTGCTCTACTACATTTTACCATTGTAATAAACCAACATATAAACAATGGTCTGCTTTTGGCTGCCATACTCCTAGACTTGTCAAAGGCATTTGATGCTGTCTCACACCAGCAATTGCTCGTTCAGCTCTTCTCTTTAGGACTTTCACAATACTTGTGGTTTCTTCGTTACCTACCTGCAAGGCAACAAGCTGTTAAATGGCAACAAACCTACTCATTCTTTCAGTTACTACATGTGTCCCTCAGGGCTCTATCCTGTGTCCTCCTATTTAATATATTTATTAATGACCTCCGCACTTCTTCTCACTATGCTAGTTTAGTTCAGTGTGTAGATGATTCAACATTAGTATGTGCGGCGTCAACAATAAATAAGCTCCACGACATTATTTATTTATTTATTTATTTATTTATTTATTTTACATTTGTTAACCGGGCTGGTCTATCTGGATACATATCCGTTTTCAGTAGAGGCCCGAGGAGAAAAGCTCCAATACACAATAGAAGTACATATTTAAATTGCAAGATTCAAAGTATTGTTACAACAAGAGAATACAGTTTACATATGCAGGAATGAAAATTTACATAGATGTTATATAAGACTAAAGGACAGACAGGAAATTATACACAAAACATTGATTTCGTTAAAGATACTGAAAAATAGACTGAAATCAGAGATTTTCCTTATTACTAAAAGGAAAGAGAAATTTTAGAGATCTGCAATTAGGGAAATGGGCTAGGAAGTGGAGCTAGAAGTAATGAGATATGTAGTTAGTCAGGTTCTCGACATGGGCATGTCCATTGTGTGGAGAGATATTCTTTAAGGTTAGCTTTGAAATGATTGAGCGAAGAAGTAAGTCTAAGGTTGTTTGGCAGGAGTTCCACTGCTTGCCAATGGAATTTACATAAAGGGCATCCCCACCTGAGTTTTTGCTTTAATGGTTAGGATCTGGATGCTGTTTGATGATCGGAGACTGTTGAGGTTAGTATATGGAGGTAGAATTTTGCACAGTGAGGAGTTCTATCAGGATGGTTGATTATTTTATAAGCTTCGCGAGTTGGCTAAGTTTGAGGAGATTTGGCAGTTCCAACCAGCCAAGGCTTCGCAGATTAAGGCAATGATGGGTTCGATAAGGGGAACCTGTAATAAATCTGGCAATGTGGTTATAGGCAAGAGAGAGCATGTTAAGTTCACGTTTATTGAGAAAAGAGAGGATCGGGGAAGCATAGAGGAGGGAAGAGAGGAGATGGGTGCGAGCAATAGTTAATTTGGTAGTGGGAGTTAGGAAGTTTTTAATTCTGTACATAGATCCTAGTTTTTTGTTAACAGACTTTACTGTTTGGGTAATGTGTATGTCAAATTTGAGCTTATGATCAATAGTGACACCTAGCAGTTTGGTACTGGTAACAGGGGTTATGAGGGTCCCATTATTGGATTTAATATGAAAGGTTGTGTTGTTTTTTACCTAGAGGTGAGAAGACGTTGGGGAAGAAAAGTAATAGTTTGGTTTTAGCTGGGTTAAGTAGAAGTTTTAAGTCAGTGAACCATTTTTCAACTAGTGAAAAACAATGTTGTGTGGTCATTTGGAGATTCGAGAGGGAGACGTCGGAGCAGATTAAGGTGGAGTCGTCGGCGTATTGTATGCAGGTGGATTTAGGGATGACTGATTGAAGGTCATTTATGAAGATGGAAAACAGAAGTGGGCCCAGTATCGAGCCCTGAGGAACACCTATGGTATTCGGGAGCAGTCCTGATATTCTGTTTTGCCATAGGACAGCTTGTTGCCTACCAGTGAGGTAGGCATTGAACCAGTTTAGTGCTGGAGTGTCCAGACGTAGGGTTTCAAGGATGTTGAGAAGGAATTGATGATTGACCATATCGAATGCTTTTGATAGGTCCAGAAAGAGGGCAGATGATATGAGTTTGTTATTGCGATTGTTGTTGATTGAGTCAATAAAGGAAAGGAGGGCAGTAGTTGTACTATGGTGCGGACGAAAACCATGCTGGGCATTGGACAAGAGATTATTAGAGGTCAGATAGTGAAGAAGTTGTTTGTGGATGCATCTTTCCATGATTACCCAAAAGTCTTTCTACTCTGTAAAAACCTGGCTGAAATAATCCAACCTCCTACTCGACTCCAGGAAAACTAGGATGTGAAGTTGTTCTTTCTCGCCGTAGATTCTTCCAGATGGGTTCGGAGCCATTCCTCTACTCCGAGTTGGCCTAATAAAAAGCTAGAGGTCTTCAGGCAGCTCGAGGCAAAGTCCCTATCCCATGCTGCACGTAGAGTTACCTCTGATCTAGTTTGCCGCTGCAGTAGATCGGAGGTTCCTCAGCAATAACTCAGGCCAGTAAGTTATTACAGGCACCGGCATTTGCTAAATTTTTTATCGGCTCCAACCCAAGCAGTTTCTGAACCGAAGACCCTCTTAACTACTACTTTTCTTCCTCGGAGCCATACCAATCCTTTGGAGCCAGACTTTAGCTTTGAGCCTTCGGAGAAGATGCGTGCTCCAGTGTTTTCGGTTCCGTATACTCTGACATCCTTGGTGCTGATTGAGGAATCTAGGAGCCGACACACTCTGGTCAGGTCTGGTGAAGATAGTCTGACTTTTTTTGGTTCCGACACTGCCTCTCGAGGCTTTGGCTCTGATGAGCTTGGCTCCCTATCTCTGGTTCGGAGCCCACTGTCCCGGTGCTGGGGTATCGACTGTTTCCTTGGATCTGTTGGTCCCTTCTCATTGGAGCAGAGGTGCCTTTGAAGCCATGAGGAGAGTTGCGTCTCCTAAGACATCTCTGGCTACCTCCTCCCCAAAAGCACCTGTGTCCGCTTCCACTTCACAGATAAGCGTAGAGACCCAGAGCCTCAGGAAGCCCCATTGAGTGGTCCGTGCTCTTCCGAGACCTCAACAGAAGTTCCCACTGATGAGGTTCCCAGGAAGAGAATCTGTAAGAGGAAGCATTTGGACTCCTCACAGGAGTCTCTCACATCTGATACCGACTTGGATGAATCAGAAGTGTCCCTACGGTCCCCCTCTGAGGAATATCTCATTTGCTGAGATATTCAAAACCCTTAGGCAGAGGGGTGACTGGCAGTCAACCAACCCTACTGAAGACTAGTCCTGAAGGCTTTCGGGTCTCAACTCTCCACTTCTTGGGCGTCTCCGCCCTTCGATGAGCTTATGGAGCTGGTCTCACGAAGGGTGTGGAGGTCTCCGGACACCATGGAGCCTGTCCCCAGGAGGCCTAATAAATTTATTTCTGCCCCCCGGGGAAAAATTATTTCTTACCAAGGGAGTGCCAGTTGATGGCTCTGTGGTGATGGCAGCCACCGTGCCATTTGATGGCATGGTGATGGCGGCAGCCACCAAAAAGATTTCGGAAACTTCTTCCTCTATCCATCCTCCTAACAGAGACTCTAGGATCATGGATAGATATGGGAAGCGCAGGTACAGTTCAGCGACATTTGCACTGCGTTCGCTCAACTATCTCATCCATTTTACTAGACTGAAAAGTGATCTCCTAAAAGAGCTCGGAGATATTCTTCAGGATACAGTAGCTGCAGGAGCTTTAGATAAAGGTGCCTCCCAGCTTTTTACCCTCAATTCCATAGTAAACTTGTCCATGCGGCTCATTTCATATGCAGCTGATGGAGTGAATAGAGCAGCGGGTACAGGAATTGCTCTTAGGAGACACTCCTGGATGCGCTTGTGTTCCTTCGCAGAGCCCTTTAAGTCATCTTTTGTCAACACCCCTTTTGATGGCTCATCCCTTTTCCGGCCCAAAGTTAAGGAAACTTTGACCAGGTGTGAACAGGAAGGAAAGACTGCAGTCTGAGTCTGTTTTTCCACCCCTACCAGACTCTACCCCAAGGGTCAAAGGGGAGGAAAGATGTGGTTTCATAAAGCCCAAGGAGCCTTTCAGGACGCACGTGGTGAACCCCTCTCCAGGGGCAGAGGAGGGGGGCAATAATGGAAGACGCCACTCTTGCAGCAGAAGGGGTCCGCAAAACCAGGGCAACAGAGATCAGTTCTTTGGGAAGCCCTACCAGCACTCCTGAAAGGATGCCTGACTGTCCTACTCTGGAGGCAGTCAGGGGCCACTTATCTTTGTATCCAGATGACATCTGGGTACAAAGTATAATTTCTAGAGGATATTTCATTCCTTTTGCCACACCCCATCTATTGACAACAAAAATCCAGGACGTTCCACCCAGTTACAGGGAACAGGCAACAGTAGAGGTCCACACGTTGCTAAGAAAGTCATCCAACCAGTCCCAGCAGACCAGATAGGTTCCAAAACGTACTCAAGATTCTTTAGTTCCAAAAAAGACTGGGGACTGGAGACTTGTTTTGGTCCTCAGCAAACTAAACAAATCTGTTAAAGAGAAGTTCTAGATGGTCACGCTTCAGTCGATGCTTCCCTTTTTAGGGAAAGACAATTGAATGTGCTTGTTATATCTCCAGGATGCATACTACCACATAAAAATGGCCAGACCATCCAGGGGATCATCTGCGCTTCTGGTTGGGAGCCAATCATTACCAGTTTCGAGCCCTGCCATTTGGTCTCAATACAGCCCCCAGATTGTTCACCAAATGTATGGCAGTGGTCATGGCTCACCTGTGACGTTTAGGATTCCAGGTGTTTCCGTACAGACTGTTGGCTCCTCACCGCCACCACAAGACATTAGCTCACACAAGCCAGGGACCACCACTCTTTCACTCTGCAGTCATTTGGGCATTACAGTAAATTCAAAAATCTGCCTTGTGGCCATCGCAACTTACTATTTTTTATTTGAGCAGAATTGGACACCACCACCACTACCACTTTGAGACTTCCAGTAGAAAGAGTCTTACTACTCCATCAGCAGGTCCACCAATATCATATCCAAAGAAGAGGCTTCCACATCAGAAGTACTAAAATTGTTAGGCATGATGGCAGCTGCAATATTAGCCATACCATTGGGTCGCATGCATATGCGGATTCTGCAGTGGCTCTTGTTCACTCAGTGGTCTTATCAAGAGCTTCCAATGTCTCCTCTTATAATGATCACAAACACATGCAGAAAGGATCTTCAATGGTGGTTGACCTCTCTTCGTGTTACGATAGGTCATCCTTTTGTTCTACCCCCACCAGTGGCCACAGTGACCACGGATGCTTCCCTGATGGGATGGGGGGGGGCATTTTCAGGGAAGAACAGACCAAGGCACATGGACTGAACAGGAGAGACTTCTACATATCAATGTCCTGGAGATGAGAGCATTACTTTTAGCATTGCAGTACTTCCAGGACTCTCTTCCTCTGGGAACAATTGCGATTCAGACGGACAACATGTCCGTGGTCTGGTACTTGAACACACAAGGAAGAACCAGGTCCAATCCCCTTTATAGCGAGGCCCTAAGAGTATGGCAATGGGCTACATCCACCCAGCGCTTTCTGTTAGCAACGCACATCCCGGGGAAATCCAGCGTGATAACAGACGAGCTGAGCAGAGCAATTTTGTTGACTCAGGAGTGGTCCCTCAAGAAAGAATTAGCTCACAGAATTTTCTGCAGGTGGGGCCACCCTTGCTGTGGCCTTTTTGCCAATCACATAAACAAGAAATGCAGAAGCTACTTTGCCCTGATTTCCCCCTCTGGGAGAAGCCCCAAGGGACACACTCGTACACTATTGGTCTCCTCTATGCATTCCCACCAATTCCCTTGATACCCAAAGTACTACAGAAAGCAAAAGCCCTGGGAAGGTCCATCATTCAAATAGCCCCTCATTGGCCTTGTCAGATGTGGTTCCCATTCCTTTGACTTCATCAATTGGAGCACCCCTGGATTCTAGTCCCAGTTCCAGATCTTCTGACACACTCATTGGGGGAACTTGATCCCTCTCTTCAGTCCCTGAAGTTGACTGCTTGGCTGCTCCAATTCCCAACATAGCCAGGTTCCATAACCTTTCAAATGAAATGCAGCAGATTCTAATATCTTCTCATAAATCCTCTACTGGGAAGCTATACCTTAGCAAATGGAAAAGATTTTCTAATATGGGCCTCTCAAAATAAAATTGATCCCTACCAAGCCCCTATGGCCTCCATATTAGAGTTCTTGACTGATTTTCAACAAAGGAGCTGCAGCAGCAACAGTTTGGGTTCAGCTTGCTGCCATCTCTAATTTTCACTTTGGATTTGAAGGATTGAACATAATGTGTCACAAACTATCCAAAACCTTTCTCAAAGGGACTTTTCATCTCAGACCACCTGTGAAATCCCCTTATACCCCATGGAATCTAAAGTTTATGCTTTCACGCAATATTCTCCCTCCTTTTGAATCCGCTTCCTCATGCGATTTGAAATATTTGTCATGGAAGACTTTTTAATGGCTATCACTTCTGCCCGTAGAGTGTCGGAGCTTCACGCTTTGTCCATAAAGCCTCCTTACCTAATTTTCCATGCTGACAGTCTCACTACGAATGATTCCCTCATTTTTGCCCGAAGTTTGTACTGAAACTAACCTTAACCAAATTCTAGATTTGCCAGTGTTCTTCCCCTAACACACCAACAACTTAGAATATGTGCTGCACAAGCTTGATGTTCATAGACAGCTCAGATTTTACTTGGATAGAACAAGAGATTTCAGGAAATCGGAACAGTTTTTCATTTCCTTTTTAGATTCCAGAAAAGGTATTTCGGTGGCAAAACAACTCTAAGTGGTTATCCGATTGTATCACATTTGTTTATTCAGCTGCTAATGTGCCCTTGCATCACAAAATAAAGGCTCATTCTACCAGAGCAGTGTCTACATCCTCTGCCTTTTCTGCTAGACGTCCTATAGACATCTGTGCAGCAGCCACTTGGTCCAGACCTCATACCTTTATCATTCATTACAAAGTGGACAGAGCCTCTTTTGGGTCTACTGTCCTGAAAAACATACTCCCGTGAGCCACCCGAGAAAGATACTGCTTGGGACGCTACCTATCTGCAAGAATGAACGGCGAGATAGAACAACTTCACATAAAGAAGTTATGTACTTACATTACGTTCCATGTAAGTTGTTCATCTTGCCTTCATTCTTACTTCCCACCTTCCTACCCCCTCCAGGGTTTTTCGAGGACTGAGATACTATATTCTTCTGGTTGCGCAGTCCTTCTATGGCTTTCTGTTGGTGATAGAATGACACATGGTATTGTTATATGCAGCAAACAAGATCTGCAGTAACTCTAGGTGCATCATAGGATAGGGGCTTGGCCTTGAGCTGCCTGAAGATCTTGAGCTTTGTAGTAGGCCGACTGTAAGAATGAAGGTGAGATGAACAACTCACATGGAATGTTATGTTAAGTACATAACTTCTTTTTAATGCTTTTTAACTCAAAAAGTTGCCAAAATCAAAAGTAATTTTTTTACCGTCAAGTCTGCAGATAATACTGTCATTGAAACTGTAACTCACAGTAAACTTCTAGGCATTAAAATAGATGGCAGTCTCGTATATAATTGGCATATACTGCACACCATTAAATCTACTCGCCAGAAACTAGGCTCCATTTATATGATCGATGGATTCCTAACTCTAGCCACCACCTTCTTTTTGCCAACTCTTTATGTCTCTGATATCCTAACAAAATTAAATGATACTTTGAGAATTTTGCCTTAGCTAAGTTTGCCAACAATCTCCCTTGTAGGACCCACCATTGTCCTAGCTTGAAGCAATTTAACTGGCTTGAGCTACACAACTGCCTAACCGTCACAATTAACGACAGCACACAAACTTCATCATCCAGAAAAATGCCCTGCAGCACATAACTTGTTACTGGCCTACTGTCCAGCAAGGGACCTCCGTTATAGTAGCAAATTCTTATTACTTAAAAATAACTCAAATAAGGTTGCAGAAGACTCGCTCTATTCCCAATACATTGCTAAACTCTGGAACTGTATCTCCACACAAAAAAGCTGTCCAGAAAACTCGGTTGTTTTAAACCACTGCTTAAACAACATCTTAGCCAATCTTGGTCTTGCACATGCTTATCGTAAGGTTGAGATTTTGTGTTCAGTGTACAGTACTCTCTTTAGACGAGTACACTCAAACCTCTCCCTGAAATAACAAAACTATTTTTATACACGACTGCTGCCTATACAACCCACTGAGTTGTATGTAGACCTTTTCCCTTTAACTTCCACTGTTGTAAAATCTTAGAATTTATAAATGTAACTACTGTATGTGTACAAATGTAAATAGAAATGCAACTACTTTGTTTTACTGGAACTTAGTATAATGCAGTGTATGCATATGGAGCTTCTTCCCAGGCCTTTACTGAAAATGGATGTTACCCAGTTGGACTTTCCCAGTAAACAAAAGACAGACAGATAAATATTTTGTATTGGTAATAGTGATGCTTGATTGCTGCGGTGGTGCAGCGGTAGTGTTGTCGCCTCACGGCAAGAGGTTCTCCCGTTCAATTCTCGTCTGGAACGCCTTCTGTGTGGAGTCTTTGTCCTCCCCGTGGTCGAGTGGCGTTCGAAAGACATGCGTGAATGGGCGTGCCTTCGTTGAAGGTTCTGGCTGGCACCTCGGCACCATAAAAATCGACTGCCAATCATTAGCGGACTGGAGTTCCGCTGTGGCGACCCCTAACCAGGAAAAGCCGAAAAGAAAACATTGGTAATAGTGATGCTTGTTGCATGCAAGCAGTGTTGGTTAATTAAAATCTTTGCCTTTGTGCAGTAAGCTGTGGCACGTAACATTTTCCTGTTGGACATATACTGCTTTGATTAGGGTGGTAGTCTGGTCTGGCAGCTGAGATTGGTTATGTGCAAGGAATTTTATGTTATGACAGAGTGGAGCTTGAAGAGCACAGCAAACCTACAAATTGTGTGTATGTTCAGGAGGACAACTATAGTAACAAGGCTTGCAGATGGAGAACATGTACTCCTTCCCTAAGTCTAGCACTAATAGAAATCTGTACTCAGTGTTTGGGTGTCTTATATGATCTTAAATCTATTGCATTGTTGAGCAGAGCTGCTTTGAAGCCATTGCTCTCTGTTTCCAGAAGTCTGTCAGGGCCGACTTTGTGTATACTGTGCAAATGAGCTCTAATGAACATGGAAATAAATTTACAAATTAGTTTGTGTTGGATCTTCTTGCAATAATTTAATTTCAGTGTTTATTGTAATTTTTAACACCTTTTATAGGGTCATAGGTGTTTACTAGGCTAACAACCACAGGGCCTTTTTAAGCCTAGCCATACATCTCAAATCTCTGACCAGTTCTGGTACCCTTGATAAGTGTAAGCAGGGGCTTGGGAGATGAAACATTTACATGCTGCCTGGGTCCATTAGAGACATGGGTCCTAAGCCAGGGATGAATTTCTTGTTCCCTGTTCAGTTGTCCAAGTTGCACTTGATTTGAGTTGGGGAGGAACTCTGTTCACATGGATGGGCGAGCCTGTTCCAGAGACTGGGTAATCTCTGGGATACATACCTGTCTCTCCAGCAGGTTCTATTTATATCACAGGCAATATTCAAGTCTTTAGAACGGGCAGTTCTGGTGCTGTTGGTTTGCTGATATGCAGGAGCTCCATCAGAGTGGGGTCTGACAGTGCCCTGTATCCCAGGCATAGATCTCCCCTCCATAGCCTGTAGGAGACTGAATGAATACAGGATAGGGCCTTGAGGCAGTCTGCATAGGACATTTTATTTATGCCTTGTATTCTTTTAGTGAGAAACCTCTGTGAACATTCCATTTGTTGGATATGCCTGGTTAGGTACCTACCAAAGACTGCATTGTATTCTGTGATAGGGCTGATGAATGCTGAATACACTGGAACAATGATTTCCTTGGACCTAGATGGCCATACCTTTGTTTAGAAGTTTTATATAACCCAGAAAAATGTCCTCACTACTGTAGAGATGTGATTGTTAATTGCTACTGTCTGTGTGTGTCCCAAAGTCTCTCTTAAGGGAGTGCTATCAGTACGATAGTTAGCAAGGGTGGATGACTTCCCGAATGATACTGTTATGCATTTTTTGGCATTTAATTTTAGTCCATGACTCTGACACCAGTTTCTGTGTTAGCCCTTTATGGAGAAAATTTGTGTCGGTGTGGGATTCAATAACTGCTCCTAATTTACAACCATATGCAAATTTAGTCAGCCAGAGACGATAGACCTTGGCCTTGACTTCAGAGAAGTAAATGCCAAGAAGGAGTAGTTCAAGGACTGATCCCGTAGGGACACAACTTGTGACTGGCCTCTTTGTAGAGGTGGACTTCCCAATTTTATCTTCCTGGGCCCTGTCTGTAGAGCCAGTTGGCTATCCACTGGGTGACCTACAGATTTGTACCTAATCTTTTGAATTTGTCAAAAATGCTGGAGTTGGGCATTGTCAGATGTCTTGGTCAGGTCAAGATGGGCATTGTGAACCATTTTGCCCTTATCCATGGCTTTGGTGACCTTCTCAAAGAAATGTAATAGGTTGAGTAGGCATGACTTGCCCTTGATGAAACCAAACTGGGTTGGGTCCAGTGTTTGGAGGTTTACTATATCATAATCTATCATTTCCGTGGCTTTGCATGCAAGACTAGTGAGACTTGTGGGTCTGTATTTTCCAGGCTCTGTAGATGGCCCACCTTTGTGCAGAGGGATGACTGTTGCTGTTCTCCATTCATGAGACATGAAGCCTGTTTGGAGGCTGCAGTTAAATAGCAATTCCGGAAGGCCTGATAGGTTATATTTCATGCTATTTAGAAAGCATCCTGGGATATTGTCTGGGCCCATTGATGCAATGTTCTTGGCCTTGGAGCATAAAGGACCTGTTCTTGGCAAAAGCAGGGAGAGTTGCATTTGATGGTATTTCCTGAAGGAAGGTTAGGGGAGAGAGAGGGATAAAGTTGGAGCTGAATTTGTCAGCCAGTAGGTTTGCTATGTCTTCTGGCTCAGTATAGGTGGCTTTGTTTACAACAAGCTCTGCACACAATTGTGTATTGTCTTTGATGCTGTGAACATAGCTAAATAATACCTTGTGGTTGTCCTTGGCCTGGGAGGCTAAATTTACCTCAGATTTGGCTTTGTTAGACTTTATTTGTCCTCTAAGCTGTTTTAGTTTGAGAGTGCTTTTATCCTGCCAAGTGCTGCACCTGCTAACTTTTTTCCATGATTTTCTTCTTTGTTATACAGCCTATTGATTTTGTGATTCCACTAGGGTGGCTAGTTTTTTGAGTTCTGTAATTCTTCCTTGTGGGTGCAGGTGCCTCAATGCTGCTTTTAACATACTTGTAGGGTTTCTGTGAACAATTTTGCATAGGCAGCAGTCTTCTCAGGGTTTATGGGAGCTTCAGATTTTGCCAGGTTATCACTTAATACAGGGACTTAGTATTAGAGTAGTTCCTGAATGTTCCAGGGGTAGCAGGGTGTTCATGTTTATTTTTTACTTCAGAGGAGACCATTTTGTGGTCTGACCTTCCCAGAGAAGACATTACACTAGAGGATGTGCAGCACTCTCCCATATTAGTGAGGACTAGATCCAGTATGGTTGCACCCTTGGTTGTTGTATTGACAGTCTGGTCCAAGGAGGTTGTGTTGATAAAAATTTATGAATCTCTGTCCCTGTATGTTTGGTGTCTTGTAGGATTCCCAGTTAATAGCTAAATTTTACCTAAGGTAATTTGAACATGGAGTAGCTGAAGTGCATTGCCCTGTTTGACTAGCCTTTATGTAAATTGAGACACCTTCACCATTAGTCCCTGTCTGTATAAATTTGTGGAGGGCATTATAACCTTGCTCTGCTGGTGTGCTCTCCATGGCTTTAAACCATGTCGGAGTGACCGCACAGACGTCTGCATTCTCTAAAATGAAGAGAGGAGCTAGGGAGTGGATTTTTTTTGGTTGTTGTTTTTTTTTTCTTTTGCTTAAGACTCCTAGCATTGAGCAATAGTGCCTTTTAGACTTTCTTGATTTTAATTTATTTGCTATGTTGTAAGTACTTTCAGTTTAGTATTGCCTAAAAAAGGCACTATGGGGGATGACGGTTTTATTTTGGCTAATACTCTAAAGGCTAAATGGGAGAGATGCAGACCATCCAAGGCAAAGCAGTGTGGTCTGTTGACAGTCTCCTTCCATGCTGACAAATATTGCACACCCTTGGAATGACACCAGAAACTAAGCCAGTTATTAAAGTCATTTTTCGTTTGTTCTTTTTGTGGCATCATCCTTGGAGAAGGTAAAATGCTAGGCTCCTACCAGCCTGGGACACGCATTCTGAGAACTCCATGATGTCTCTCTTCATATAGTCTAAGGAGGTATGGCTTGGGTCATTTACACCCACATGGACTTTGACCAAGTCATACTGGTACTTGTGGGCCAATGACCTGAGTGCGTGCATAATGTAGTGGATCCTAGCCCCTGATAAATAACTGACTGTGACGGTCTCCTTGCCTCAGCCTGGTGAAAGGGACATCAGTGCGTCTCACAATGGAGTCTCCAATGACAAGAATGTTGGATTGTGTGGTGGCTTGTCTTGTGGGCTTAGAAGTAGAGGCTCTACGAGATGTGACTGTATGTGTTGATGTCTGTGTTTTGAAAGGGTGCATTGAGGGTTGCTGAGGGTATTTGTTATGTGTACTTCATTTAGGAGGCCTTTGGGGTTTAGGAAGGTTAGCATATGTGGGTCTATATGTCTGCTTTGAATTGTGTGTGATAGGTGCAGTGTGTGTACTACTGACCACCTTATTAACATTAGGAGTACTATTATGTGAGAGCTTTGTCTCCAGTGACATTGTGTAAATCTCTTGCATAATTAACTTGGCTGCCAGTAAACCTCAAGCAATTTCTACATTGCCTCAGGATGCCCATATCCACCAAGCTAGTAACCGAGATAGTGGGAAACTTCATATCCATGACAACAGACCATTTTTATTGATTAGACAGTTGGAGTGAGAATATAAAGCTGTGTTGGGAGTATCTGGTTTGCAACTCTGGGGACAGTGCTTGTCACTTCAAAACTAGTTGTCCTGTGCACAACTAAGCATTGGTGAAATTTCAGTCGTGCTTTTACAGGAAAAATGTCACTCATGGTATTTGTGTCTGTACAGGCCATTGCCAAACAGTTGAAGCAAAACTAGTAAGTATACCCAGAAAGTTTAAGGATGAAGTATTTAGACAGATGTTCTGAAGTTAGAAACTTTTTCAAGTAGTACTTACTGAAAAGAAAGAATTAGCTTGTCAGGAATGATGAAAAGGGAGTTGTGTGAATGGATACTTGCCTGGCTACTACTAGTGCTGGTCTCACAACAGCTTCACTCTGCTGGGATACAGTTCTCCTTTGCTTCTGTCTCTAGAAGCAAATCATTAGCACCAATCCCAAGATGGGATGCAGACCGCAGCCTATTTGGTGTTCCACAGTCTTGTCCCAGATGATGCAAGGATCTGCAGGCTTGTTGTGGCATTTGGTCTAGTTGCTATTCAAGGCATCTACCAGGAAGTCAGGAGCATCAAGCACAGACACTCACAGCCCAGGCAAAAACAGTCGGGAGTTCATGCACCTATGAAGCAGTTATTAGGCTTTCTGTGATCAGCAGTTTCGTGGAAATAATGTCCTTGTGCTCCTTCTCTCACCAGGAGAAAACAGGATTACTAATCCCAAGAAGAGTACTGAGAGGCAGAATGTGGGCTCTCCAATAATTGATGGTCTTGCTTAAAGATAAGATAGAAAAAGATGGTTAATATCCTAAGCACTGCAGTGTGTACTAAGCAGTTAGATATGAAATGGGGGGCAACTTGAGCTTTAGCTGTCTAAGGAGAGCCACTGATTTTAAAAGAGGAAAGATGGATTGAAAGGAGGTGGGCACTTTGTATTCCGCTTCAATGGAATACTGTGGGATGGCCAATAAATTTAAATAATTGAAGGGGAGTGATTTCACAAAATGATGCCAGTGAAAGGGGAGAGAGAAGGATGAATGTGGTCAAATTAACGTAAGGGCAGGCAACTAGATGACAGTTGGGTTTAAGAACACAACAGCACTAGGGTGGGAAAAATTTCTGTGTGACTTGCAACAAGAGACAGAGCTGTGGTCTCCCTTCTAGTTAAAACACCTGTAAAACACAGTGTAAAGAGAACCAAATCACAGTATACAAAATAGAAGGCAGTAAAGGTAAGACAGGATACAAGAAAGGAAAAGCAAACCAACCTTTTCTTCACAGCAAGTTACAGCAGAGTCTGGGTGAGCTTTTCCAATATTTGTAATATCTTAAATTATCGCTTAAGATAAAAGTGCAAGTACAGTTAATACAGAAAACAAACTATAGTGACATTTCATATTCATAAGTTTCTTTTTTGTGCATCATTTTAATACTGTCCCACTAGGCTAGTGGCCTTTTTTCAGAGGAGACCCGAGGTTTTATTTATACTACTAGGAGTAATTTGTTCAGGGCATTGGGGAACTTCACTGTTAACCTGATTTTGTTTTCTAGGTACCATGGGATCTTTTACATCACTTGAGCTACCACCAACTCAAGAAGATGGGGCCTAGGTCTAATGTCTCATCTGAAGCATGGACACAGTCAGGAGTGCATCACTCCTTAAGCTGCACTGCAGTGTCAGCAATCCATCTGCTTGGTGCAAGAATAGGAATCGCAGCCTTCTGCAGTCAAGATAAGTGTATCTGTTGCAACCCTGAAATACCTTTTTTCTGTTTAACATTGCTTAGATTGCTCAATTTCTGCCTTCTTTTAAACCTCACTTCTCCTGAACATTATTCTGAATGTATTGTTTCCATAAATTCTACTTATTTCTGTACACTTTGCTCTTTCCCTTTTCCTAAAGATCCAACTTCATCTTCTCCTTATCTCCTTTAAAATATTAATTACCTCAATTACAATCTATTTAGATTTTGATTTCCGTTTCTAGCAACACTAAACCTAGTAAGGTCTATGCCCAGCTCAAAACATCATTTCCTTTGTTACAGCCATTTGGTCCCCCAGCATTTGAGACAGAGTACTCTGTAGGTAATTTTTAAAATCTGCCAACTTGTTACACCCCCCCCCCCCAAAAAAAAAAAAAAAAAAAAACTTGTTCGTTAATGTCCCTCTTCCATCACATACTTATACAAAAACTTCCAAGCAAAAATCCTAAACCTTCTGGACTTCAACTACATTGTTCCCAAATATGCATCATTTCCTCCATTGTTCCTTTTGTAAATTGACTAGTCTCATCCCAGTCTTTTTTAACTACTTACTTGACAATTTTTTAAAGTTACTGTGCAATATTTTTATATAACCTTACTAATTATCCCTTTGGTTGCAGCTTCTGTTCTAGAATATAGTAAGCATTTTATCAGGGCTTACTACTCGCCTATCTCTTTCTCTGTCCTCCCTGTAAGAGTTTGGTATCGGAGTATAGGAGCAGTCTCTAACTTGCAATCCAAACTTCTACTTGGCCTCATTGCATTTGCCTTTCTCTTTCTGGTTGGTTGTTCCCGCTGTCTCGGTCCTTTACTATTTTTTTCCAGTAAATTCCAAACCCTTTGCCTGTTTTCTATATCCCCTACTTGTAATCATTTCTACTGGCAAAATGTATTTTCTCTATTACTGTGTTGACTTTGTTCTTGCAATACGTCCAGCAACTTTATAGTAATCCGTATGGTTGCTGTTCACCTTAAGGTCTGCATCCAAAACCTGCTTTCTCATTATTTCTCAAAATTCCCTCCTGATGTTCTTCGTGTTTCACTGTTGCAGTCATTACATTTGGGTAATCTGCTGGCAGGTTCCCTCAGTCGGCCTGAATTCCAAAGTTTTGGGTCTTGCGTCGGTTGCTGTCTTCTCTTCCATGACGTCAGGTCATCAGGGGTATAAAACATGCAGCCGACACCATTTTCTTTACTCTTTCTTGTCGTGCGGTGCCTGAAGCAGAAGCATTTCGCAAGTGCCGGTCTGCCGACTACTGAAATATTTGCGTTTGAGCTTCAGAATCAAAGTCTTCAGTAAAGCTAAGTACCCCGTTGGAGAAACTTTTTTTTCTTGCTTTTTACCAATGTCAGAAAAAGTTAATAATTGCATTACTTGTGGGAAGCAAATACCTCAAAGATTTCCATTTATACTGTATTCCTTGCCTAGTCCCTGATCACAACGTGCCTGACTGTCTGTTTTGTCTTAGATTTAACCAACGCACTATTAAGCGTCGGTATATTTTTGCATCCAAGTATTTTGGAAACAGATTTAACTACCCAGAGATATCGTCGGATAGCAATCTGACTACGGGAGTACATAAAAAAACGCAAAGAAAAGGACAGAGAAAGGCAGTAGAGATCCAAAACGGATGACGAAGCTTCTCCTAAGCCAGTCGTCTGTTCGCCAGTACTCAGTGGGGCACTTTCGCAGCCCTTGATACCCGCTACCTTAGAGTCGCAGGCTTCCACCGACACCCATATGGATTCCAGCATGCCACAAGATAGTCAAGATATTGGACCGACGGATGTATCTCCCTCTGATGGGTCCAGAGCCGCTGAGCAGGCACCGGCTTCTGAGGGTGTATTTAGACCTCAACATTTTTATATCAAACCGACGAAAGCTGCAAAACCAAAGGCAAAGACACTTTCAAAAACTAAAAAACGACACCTGAGCCCCGTGCACAGGCCTCTGTGCCTAAAAAAACAGATGATCAAAATGGCTGAAGACCTTATTACCTTGATCAGGGGTACCCATCCCCCTCCAGATAAGAGGCCTAGGCAAGACACTGACTATGAATCTTCAGATCAGGTTTCTATTTCTTCTGATCAGGAATTATCTTTACCTCCCTATGAGGATTGTGATGCTGAGGAGTCTATTCAATCAGCATCTCCTCTTGAGGATTATTCATTTGGATAAACCTTGCATAATTTGAGGGAGCATTTCCACTGGGAGAGTCGAGACTTCTCAGAATCAAAAAAGAGGCTCTGGGATTTCCTCCTCCTCCCTCAGCACAAGCCTTTAGCCATTCCCCCTGTGTTAGACATTGTGGATGATGTTCTTTCGGAGTCAAGCATGACCCCTGACTCTCTACTTCTGGCTCCCAGTAAGCCTGACTGGTATTACAAGAGTCCCTGGCTCTCATAAAATTTTTTTTAGAAACCCCGCTGCTGATCCTGAAACTATTTCACAGGGTCCAAAGGGAGTTAAGGCCTCAACAGCAAAAAACCCTACCCCCTCCGACAGAGATTCAAGGGCGCTGGACAGATGGGGAAAAAAGGTTTATACATCTGCAACCTTGGCAATTAGGGCCTTAAACTGTCAATTTCATATGCCTAAGTACCAACATTGCTGAAACAGAAAATGATATCTATTTCAGAATGTGCAGAAAATAAGGAATTGCAGGAATTATTGCATGCAGCTGAACAAGTTGGAAAGCATACTTTTGCAATGTGGTTTTGATTCTTTAGAGGCCTCCTGCAGGGCTGCAGTTACTGGATCTGTGATTAGGAGGAATTCCTGGTTAAAGGAACAAAATTTGCCCGATCATGTTGAAGCTAAATTGCTAGATGCACCTTTACAGCATGATTCTCTGTTTGGTATTAAGGTAGAAGAGGTTTTAAAGAAAATGGAAGACAAAACTAAGTATATACAAACTGTTAAAGATTTCTTAAAAGTGCAGCCACCTAGATTCAGTAGACACTGGCCTACAAAAATTGGTCCTTTCCTGTGTCAGACAGAGCTCAAAGGGGCAAATCAGGACGCCCTAAGGGTTCAAGGCTCGAGACTCCTAGAGGTCAAAGCAATGGGGCGCATCCACCTCCAAATCTGGAGGAGATAAAGCACAAACCTACAGAAAGCAGTCCCAGTGACTTTCCTCTGCCTACACCAAGCACTTATCTTTTGGCAGCAGTCATAGGGGGAAAATTAGCATCTTTTTCTCAAAATTGGCAATTAATAACCCAGGACAAGTGGGTACTGAACATCGTATCACGGGGATACAGATTCCATTTCCACACTCTTTCATTGACAAATGGTTGGCTAGACCTGCCAAAAAAAACGATGGGAAGAGGCACAGGTATGGGGGCCATTCAGACAGTACCAGAACAGGAAAAAGGACAAGGTTTTCACTCAAAACTGTTCTTGGTACCCAGAAAGGACAAGGCCTGGCGGCCAATACTGGATTTATCGATTTTGAACACATACCTGGACATTCCAAAATTCAAAATGCTCAGTTTGCAACAGCTTCTGACCATGCTGGGCATGAATGCTTGGCTGGTGACTTTAGACTTAAGAGGCATACCTGCATGTCCCAATAAGACAGTTGTGCAGAAGATACCTCATATTCAAGGTTGGCTTAATGCATTACCAATTCTCTGCACTGTCCTTTGGCTTGTCTACTGCGTCCAGGGTCTTTACAAAGTGCCTGGCACCAATAATTGCATTTTGCAGACAAAGTATTCAAATATATCCTTACTTGGATGACTGTCTCATTTAAGCAGAGAACAAAGACACTCTTCTACGACACCTGGCATTTGTGAAAAGGCTTCTAGCATGCCTAGGGTACACAAACGAAAATAAATCACAACTGGTACCCTCTCAAAAGATAACATTTATGGGTGCAAGCTTGCATACAACTGCCCCGATGGCTTACCTCATGCCAGACAAACAAAGGCAACTGACTACTTACTTCAAACTGATGGCAACAAAAACCCAGTCTTCTGCAAGACGAATTCTGCATGCTCTGGGCTTCATGGCATCCTGCATCCTACTAATTCCACTTCATGGCATCCTGCATCCTACTAATTCCATATGCAAGACTGCATATGAGGAAACTTCAGTGGTACCTAAAAAGTTTATGGAGTCAACATTCACACAGTCTGGAAACAATGATTCCTCTCATCCCCTGCCTGCAACAAGAGTTTCTATGGTGGGCAAAGGCCTGTCACCAAATCATGGGATGGCCCTTCACTCTACCCCATGCCAGCCAAACCTTAACAGATGCATCAGATTATGCCTGGAGGACCCAAATGGCAGGAAGATGCATTCAGGGCATATGGGCACCAAATCAAATGCATCTACATATCAACCAGAAAGAGATGCTAGCTGTTCAAAATGCCCTAACAGCCTTCAAGGACTTACTTCATCCAGGACAACTACTGATAAAGACGGACAACAACACAGTCGTGGTATATAAACAAGCAAGGGGTCACACACTCCTACCCCCTTTGCAGATTAGCCATGGCACTATGGGACACAACTTTGACCTACCAAATAAATCTTCAAGCTCAATTCTTGCCAGGAAAACAGGAGACACTGGCAGACGATTTAAGCAGAAACCTTATGGATCCTCACGAGTGGAAACTAAATCCATAAGTATTCAGCATGGTAACAGAGAAATGGGGGAGCCCAGACATAGATCTATTTGCCTTTCCTCAAAATTTATCAATTGAAAACATTCTGCACAAGGACTTATCACAGACAAGCATGGAAAGTGGACGCCCTATCCTTCAGTTGGAAAAACCTGTCAGTTTACGCCTTCCCTCCTCTGCCTCTTCTACCCAAGGTCCTCCTAAAAGGCAAGAGAAGCCAAAGATTTTAATTTCCCCGGACTAGCCCCGCCATTACTGGTACCCAATCCTAAGGAACTTGTCTCAATACCCAGCTTGGACCTTGCCTCAAAGACCACAACTACTGTCCCAGCAAAACAATCAGATCCTGCACAATCAACTACAGACTCTGAACTTGGCAGCATGGCTAATCATGTAATCGTAAGAACGACACCTCTCAGTAAAGCTGTGATGGATGTCATTTTGGAAGCCAGAAGGCCTAGTACTAGAAAATGTTATGCTGACAAGTGGAAGAAATTCTGTGCTTGGAATCAAGCACAAGGAACTGATACAGCAGAACCACATATTCCTCAGATATTACAATACTTAACTGAGATGCTTGACAAAGGCCTGTCTTTCTCATCAATCAAAATCCTTGCCTCTGCCATTTCGGCTCATTACAATACAGAGCCACCAATCTTTTCTCATCCTTTACTAAAGCGGTATCTTAGAGGAGCCAAAAACCTAAGGCCTTCTAGAAGATCACCACTACCTGCATGAGACCTCAATTATGTGTTGGAAAAGCTCACTCTGCCTCCATTTGAACCAGCCGCTACCGCTGATATAAAGTTCTTATCATGGAAGACAGCTCTGCTACTAGCAATTACTTCAGCAATAAGAGTTTCAGAGCTACAGGCCCTCATGTCTGTAGAGCCTTTTATCATATTTTACCCAGACAGGATGTCTGAGGACAAATCCTACTTTTATGCCTAAGGTGGTTTCCAGTGTGGCTCTTAACCAAACAATTCCTCTGCCAACTTTTTATTGAAATCCGCAGAACAAAGGGGAGAGGATTCTGCATTCCTTGGATGTATACAGACAGTTAAGATTCTACTTGAGCAGGACAAAAGCTCTAAGAAAAACTGCGCAATTACTAGTGTCCTATGCTGCAGGATCAAAAGGAAAGGCCATCTCAAAGCATCCAATTTCAAAGTGGATAAGCCACTGCATCCGTTTCTACTACTTAGGCCATGGTAAACCTGTGCCCAAGGGCATTAGGTCTCATTCCACCAGAGCTGCAGCTACTTCAGCAGCTTTTCTCTGAGGAGTACCAACCAAAGATATTCTAGAGGCTGCTACTTGGAGTTCTGTTCACACCTTTGCAAAACCTTACCATTTGCCTCTCTACTCTGTCTTGGGCAGGCTTTGCCACTGCAGTGCTGCAGGGCCTTGTAGCTGCACCTAATTCTGCTTAGCTCCAGCCTTCAAACCATAGCTTTGGGATACTACCCAAATGTAATGACTGCAACAGTGAAACACTAAGAATATAGTGCAGTTGTGTACACTTACCATAAATGTAGATGTTCGAGTGTATTCACTGTTGCAGTCCAGGTTACCTTCCCGCCATCCCCCTATCATTCTACAGTTTATCTTTCCCTATCTTCTATAACCTATGTGGTATATTTGCTTGTAGATGACGGTAAAGATTATATTGATGCATGTGTATATAATATTGCTACCTTTTTGGGGGCACCTGACATCGGGGGCAAGAAAAAACTAAAGAAAATGGTGTCTGCTGCATGTTTTATACCCCTGCATGTTTTATACCCCTGACAACCTGATGTCATGGAAGAGGAGACAGCAACAGACACAGGACCCAAGACTTTGGAATTCAGGCAGACTGAGGGCAGCCTGCCAGCAGATTACCCAAATGTAATGACTGCAGCAGCAAATACACTCTAATATCTACATTTATGGTAAGTTCACCCAACTGTACTTTCTTTGCTGCGAGTCTGAACGCTGTTTTAACCGTTGGTCTATTACCGCCATCCTTTTTACCGTTTTTGTTTTTTGGCATTCCTGCGCTTATTCCTGTTTGCTGGAGTCCTCACAGTTGCAGAGAAGTACCCAGTTGGGTTTTTCGTTACTTTTCCTGTTTGTTTTGTGCTGTTTGGGGTTAATGCCATCCAGGAAGGGTAAATGCCAGTGTGGGAGATTGATTCCTCATAAAGACTGCCACCATAAATGTCTGTTTTGCGTAGGTGCTGCTCACAACCATACGTCTTCAGTTTGTCAGGCGTTTGTCCCCAACCAAAACTCTTCGTAGTAGGTTTTCTTCCCTTTCATTGTATTTTAAAAACCAGCATCCTGAGCTTTTTTCTGCAGATACTGTGGATGGAACTTCCTGCCCTGAGGGTCAGCCATCAGGGAAGAAGATGGCATAAGGTAAGTCTGGAGTCTTCCACTGTCCAGCCTCTGCCAGGAATTTCTCCTGAGGTTATTGCGAACCCAGAGGCTTGCCTGCTTGTCAGATTCTTCTACCATGTCTGGGTTGAAGGCCAGTGAGGATCTGGCGAGCAGCACGTCCGAGACCTCTGCAGGTGTTCATTTCATTCATTCAGAGGGGAACCATGGTTGACCGTTTCCGAGGGGTCTAGAGGGGTTCTGCAGTTTCTCCTTTAGGAAGAGGTTCCTACTGCAGTTGTGGAATGCTGTCCTAAGTCTGGGCCTTCTCTGGTTTCTAGGGCGGATGTCCCCTTAAAAAAAGAAACCGAAAACTAATCATGTTTCTTCTGCTCCTAGGGATCCACGGAGTGAGTGGCAGGCCTTTACTTAGGGGTTATTTAATGCTTTACTGTCGTTGAGGTCTCCTCGAGGGGTTTTGGTTCCTGCTCCTCCTTGGTCCTCTTCTTCTCCTAAAAGGCCCTGAGAATTGAATTCTTCTGAGGTGGATTTTGATGACTTCTTGCTTATTCTACCCACATTCATTCTTCTTTAGACTGCGGGTCTGAGGAGGAGGATACTCGTACTCGAGATAATCTTTGAGGAAATTTCCTTTTGGGGACACAATCTCTAGGATTATGGAAATTAAGTGGGATTGTGCCCAGGTTTCAGATATCCATAAGAGGTGTACCATGAGTTACTGCAAATGGAATCTCTAGAAACAATGCTTGAAACACTTGAGTATCCAAAAAGCACGAATCTCCTTAACGCAGCTTTATTATTAAAAATAAGAATAGCGTTTTCGCTACACTCTACGGGTAGCTTATTCAGAGGAAATATGACAAAAAAGGCGCCAAACTTTTTGGTCATATAAATACATGTAAGCACATTACATCACTTCCTAATCGTTTTTGTAAACAATGAACACAATTCTTAATTTAAAAACTTTTTTTAAAACACTTTTTTTTATATAAAGGTGTATGATGACAATGTTAAATAACAATATTTAAAAACTGTTAAATTCAATGAACCTAAATGTCTTTAGTGCTTAAAACTCTAAAGACGGACTGTGCACAAAAGGTTTAACAAAGGAGTACAATAGCCCTTAGTCAACGTCCCTATAAAGTGGACTTTAAATGAAAGAATATATATACCCATATAAAGCAAAATACTACAATCAATAAAGATAAATAAAAATTAATAAAAAATTAATGAAAATTAATTAATTAGTTCTTAAAGCCAATAATTTACAGTGACTACCTCAGATAAGACTTATACTTTAAAACTGGTGCTATGTTGCAGCTCTCATTCAACCCAGGCAAATTAAAGGCGTCCAATTTCAGTTGCCATTCTAGTTCGCGATTCTCTAACAAAAGAGAAATCTGACTGCCCCTGATAGAAATGGGTATTTGATCAATACCCATAAATGCAAAACTGTGTCCTGGGTTGCTAACTATGTGCTTTGCTAGTGCATTATCACTTTTCCTGTTCCTTATCGCATAACAATGTTGGTAAATGCGTTCTCTAAATTTTCTGTTTGTTTTACGGACGTAAAATGCTGCACAGCAAGCACAAAACGCCACATAAATAATTGATTTTGTATCACAATTGATTTTAAAATGAGTATCATATTTTTTCTGCCTAATAAAAAAAAGTGCTACCTGTACGTATTACGTTGCACCAGTTACAAGAGCCACAACTAAAGCAACCTTTCAAATTAACCAAAGATAGGACTAACTCCAAATTTAAATCCACTATTTATAGGAAGGATACATATGTTAATTCCTTCCTGCATTTCACCAGATGTCCTTCATGGATGCATCTGCAGTCATAACAAGTGGGTTGTCCTGTCGTCAGGCAGCCCTGCAGTCGGCCGGATTCCAAAGTCCGGGTCCGGCTTCGGCTGATGTCGCACTCCACCCGACGTCATCTCTGTTGGTCCTCGGGTATAAAAGCATCAGCCAACGCCATTTTCCTCAGTCTTTCTTGCCGCGTGGCGCCCGAAGCAGAAGCTGTTCGCAAGTGCCGGTCGGTCGGATCCAGAGATTACTTCTACCGAATACTACTTCGAAGACTTCTAAAGCTAAGTACCCCGTTGGGGACTCTTTCTTTCCTCAGCCGTTGTCAGAAAATTTAAACAATTGTTTAACCTGTGGGAAACAAATACCTCATAAAGATTACCACTCTTACTGTCTGCCTTGTTTAGGCCCAGCCCACGACGTAGCAGCCTGTTCGCCTGTGCCTCTTTCAACCGACAACGCTTAGACGCCGGTCGGAGTTTGCAGAACAGTTTTTCGGTTCTGATTTTGCGTACATTATGCCGCCGGATCCTCCGACTACCCCAAAAACGCAAAGATAAAGACCGACACTCGCGGTCCGGTTTCGGCCGAAACCACGGTAAAGCAAACGCTGGCGTCTCTGTTTCGGCTGAAACCGAGAAAACTAATCAAAGTACAGCTGAACCTATTCTTACAACTGAGGCCCCTGCTACAACTCTTGAATCGACCTCAGAAATTTTACCCACTACGGTGGTTGACTTATCAGACACCATTCCCTTGGATGTCTCTATCCCAGCACGTGGTGCTGCTAGGCCTCCTGCTGCCATGTCCATTAAGGCCTTCGCCAGGGCTAAAGCAGCCAAGACTTCTAAAACAGTGCCTGTTAAACCCCCACATCCAGGCCCTCTTCTAGTTCTCAAATGCTTTCTTTGGCAGAAGATTTAATTTCTTTAATTAGAGGATCTCAATCTCACCCAGACAGGGCCTCTCAGCCCCCAGAGAAGAGACCTAGGGCAGAGCCCCTGAGCCAGTGTCTTCTGATGATTCTGCTGATGAATCAGACATAACTGACCAGCCTGAGGCTCCCTTCTCCAATTTTGAAGATTCTGATGCTGAAGAATCCATTCCAGCTGCTTCCCCACCAGAAGAATTCTCCTTTGGGGAAACCTTGCATGCCATGCGAGAACAGTTCCAATGGCAGCAACAGGATTTTTCAGACTCCAGGAAAAGACTTGGGACCTTTCTGCACCTCCCACAGCACAGGCCCTTAGCTATACCTCCTGTTCTCTCTGTGGTGGATGATGCTTTCAATGATGTTTGCTCCGCTCCAGATTCTTTACCCCAGCCCCTGCCAAACCAGACAGATTTTACAGGGTGCCAGATACTCATCACCACCTTTACAAGGCCCCACTTGCAGACCCAGAAACTATATCCCAGGGTCCCAAGGCAGTAGCCGCGACCACAGCTAAAACCCTATTCCTTCTGAAAGGGAAGCAAGGTCATTAGACAGATGGGGTAAAAGGTCTACACTTCAGCTACTCTCTCAGCTAGAGCTTTAAACTGTCAGTTTCACATGATACAATACCAAGAGTTTATGCTTGATCAGTTAACTAAAAACTAACCACTGATGAATCTCTTGATAAGAAATATGTATTAGAGATGGTAAATAACATACAACAGGTTAGCAACCATTCCTTAAAATGTGGCTATGATGCACTGGAGGCTTCATTTAGATCAGCCATGACAGGCACAGTGATAAGAAGGCATGCATGGCTAAAAGAACAAGCTTTACCGGATCATGTTAAAGCTAAGTTGCTAGATGCTCCTATGGACAAGACAAGTTTGTTTGGTACACCTGCCCAGCAGGTTATGAAGAAAATGGAAGAAAAGGCAAAATCTGTTCAAACTGTTAAAGATTTCTTGCAGGTTCAACCCCAAGGTTTAGCAGGAACTGGCCTGCCAAAATTGGTCCTTTCCTGACTCCACAAAATTTCAAAGGGGCAGGAATAGACGCCCAGAGGCAGAAACCAATCCAGAGGAGGTGCCTACAGAGGACGACAGTGGCAAGGTAACAACAGAGGCACAGACACAGCCACTGCCACTACATCAGCACAACCACAGTGACTTAATCCTAAATCCGCCTACCAGGGAACAAATAGCAGCTCCTCTAGGCGGAAAGTTAACCTTATTTTCAAAGAACTGGCACTACATAACAAAAGACAAGTGGATTTTACAAACCATAGATCAAGGTTACCGGTTTCACTTCCACACTTTACCAGTCAAAGAGGAATGCCAAACCTACCTCCAAATCAAAAACAGAGGCTCTACGCCAGATAATGGAGTTAGCAAACATGAGAGCTGTGGAAAGAGTGCCAACAGCAGAACAAGGAAAGGGGTTCTACTCCAGACTATTCCTAGTTCCAAGAAAGGAAAAAAGTTGGAGACCAATTCTCGACCTGTCCACCTTAAATACATACATCATTGTCCCAAAATTCAAAATGCTGACCCTACAGCAACTTCTTCCCATGCTGGGCAAGGAGTCTTGGCTGGTAACTCTAGATCTCAAGGAGGCATACCTGCACGTCCCCATTCGACCAATCTGCAGAAGATACCTCAGATTTCTTGCAGGATCAGAGCACTATCAATTCTCAGCATTGCCCTTTGGCTTATCTACTGCGCCCAGAGTATTCACAAAATGCCTGGCATCAGTAATCGCCCATTGCAGACTACAGGGAATTCAAATTTACCCATACCTGGACGACTGCCTGCTACAAGGGGACAACAAAAGCAAGCTGACAACAGATTTACAAAGGGTCATTTACTTGCTACAAGGACTGGGATACACAGTCAATTTACAAAAGTCAAGGCTGATACCATCCCAAACAAGGACGTTCTTGGGCTGAATTGGACACAGTACAACAAATGGCATTCCTGACTACAGAAAAACAAAAGAACTTCCTCTTTACTTCTTGGCACTAACAAAACTGAACAAGTTAACAGCAAGAAAAGTTCTGCAGGCCTTGGGCTTCATGGCATCATGCATAATCTTGGTCCCATTTGCCAGACTACATATGAGGAAACTACAGTGGTACCTAAAGAATTTATGGTCCCAACACAGACACAGTCTAGAAACAGAAATCCCACTAATTCCATGCTTAAAACAGGAGTTCCTATGGTGGGCTCAGGCATGCCAGTCAAACCCAGGCCTACCCTTTCGCAGATGTCAACCAAGCCAGACCATCACAACAGACGCTTCAGACCTAGGATGGGGGCCCACATGCTGGACAAATGCGTGCAAGGATTGTGGACACAGGATCAACTTCGCCTGCACATCAATCTAAAAGAAATGCTGGCAGTAAAACTGGCAATCCAAAAGTTCAAACCATTTCTCAAAGAGGGCCAGTTGATGATAAGGACAGACAACACCACAGTCATGTGGTACATCAACAAACAGGGAGGCACTCATTCATACCCCCTATGCAGAATGACCTTGGAGCTGTGGACCCTGGCACTCAGCTACAACATTCAGTTACAGGCAATATTTGTACCGGGAAAGACAATACTCTAGCAGACATATTAAGCAGAACCACTTCGGATGCCCACGAATGGAAACTGCACCCGGACATCTTCAAGACCATCTCAAAGAAATGGGGAATGCCACAGATAGACCTATTCGCATCACCTCTCAATCACCAGCTCAAAAATTCTGCACAAGGACATTCCACCCACTAGCATGGAAAGTGGACTCACTCTCCTTCAACTGGAAAGGCCTAACAGCATATGCATTCCCACCTCTTCCTTTGATACACAAGGTACTACTAAAAATCAAGGAAGAACATCCAAGGATAATCCTGATAGCTCCAAACTGGCCAAGACAGCACTGGTACCCACTACTGAAGAGCATGTCTCGGAACAAAATGTGGCCAATACCTCTGATGCCTTTGATGTTAACTCAGAACAACTACAGCATCATACATCCAAACCTAAAAACGCTGCAACTGACTGCATGGAACATCACATAACAGCAGCTAATCCAGAACTTTCCCAAAGAGTTAAAGACATTATTCTTGAAGCACGCAGACCTTCAACAAGAAGGAACTATGCTGGAAAATGGAAAAGGTTTGTCATTTGGAGTACGGAAAGAGGAAAGGATGTGTCAAACATAGATATGCCTAACATTTTGGAGTATCTGGCCGAACTTCTTCATTCAGGCCTGTCCTACTCCTCCATCAAGATACATGCATCAGCTATTTCAGCAGAATACAGCTTTGATCCACCTGTTTTTTCGCACCCTTTGCTCAGGCAGTTCCTCAGAGGAATCAAGAATGTAAAACCTCCAAGGAAACCACCATTACCAGCTTGGGATTTAAACTTTGTGCTAGAAAAGTTGACACTATCACCCTTTGAACCAGCAGCAACAGCAGACCTACAACACCTGTCATGGAAAACTGCTTTCCTACTGGCAATAACTTCAGCAAGGAGGGTTTCAGAACTACAGGCCTTAATGGCAGTGCAACCCTTCCTAATCTTCCACCAAGATAGAGTGTCCATGAGGACTAATCCTACATTTATGCCCAAGGTGGTATCCAGAGTGTCTTTGAACCAGGCAATCCACCTACCTACCTTCTTTCCCAACCCACAAAACAGAGGGAAAGAATACTGCATACCTTGGATGTACATAGACAGCTACGCTACTACTTGGACAGAACAAAAACAGCAGAAAGACTGACCAACTTTTTGTAGCCTATGCAACAGGAAGGGAAGGAAAAGCTATTTCCAAACAGACAATCTCCAAATGGATAGGAAACTGCATACGATACTGTTACTCCTTCCATGGAAAACCAGTTCCACAGAACATAAGACCTCATTCTACAAGGGCAACAGCCACTACCACAGCCTTCTTACGAGGAGTGGCAACCAAAGACATTATTGAGGCGGCTACTTGGACCTCCGTGCATACATTTGCCAAGCATTATAATTTGCCTCTATATTCCAGATCCCGAGCAGGGTTTGCCACTGCTGTACTGCAAGGGATCCTAAACACACCATAATCTACTTTTATCCTCCTCCCTTGTTGGCTATGGTATTCTACCCACTTGTTATGACTGCAGATGCATCCATGAAGGACATAGTACAGTTTTGTACCTACCATAAATGTAGATGTCCGAACTGGATAGCATCTGCAGTCAGGATTACCCTCCCTCCTTCCCTCTGTGGTACTCCTAGGGTGTTTACCCTCCTAATAGCTAGCTGTTGGGGGGGGAGTCTTTTATGGTGTATTTGTTTGTATATATGTACATATATGCTTATTGTTGTGTTTACCTCTATCTATTTGGAAACATTGGCATCTATCCAAATTTTTAGCCTGCAAGAGGGCTACTGGCATCTGGGGCAAGAAACACTGAGGAAAATGGCGTCGGCTGATGCTTTTATACCCGAGGACCAACAGAGATGACGTCGGGTGGAGTGCGACATCAGCCGAAGCCGGACCCGGACTTTGGAATCCGGCCGACTGCAGGGCTGCCTGACGACAGGACAACCCACTTGTTATGACTGCAGATGCTATCCAGTTCGGACATCTACATTTATGGTAGGTACAAAACTGTACTTTCTCACCCTTTCAAATTAAAAAGGGCAATTGTCAAAGGACAACTGGTGAGGGCAGTAAGGATGTGTAGTGATTTGTGTGAATTTTTGGCGGAATGTTCTTTCTTAAAAGACTTATTTGTCAATCGAGGATACCCACCAGGTATCATTGATGACTTGATATGTGAAGTTGAATCTAAGAGAACTAGAGGCTTTTATAAGCCACTACTTTATCATGATAATTTGGATGAATTTGATATGAGTCAGTAGTTGCCCCTACTACCATTTGTTCTCAAAATGCCAATTTGGAAAATAATGTGACGAAGTTCCCATTAAGTTTTATTACTACTTTCAATTTGAATTCTAAGGAAATTTCAGGAATAATTGAAAAGAACTGGTACTTTATCACCTGTAATACACTTCTAGTTGAGAAACTGGGGACTAAACCTAGAATAGTGTATAAGAGAGGAAGTAATATCAAAGAGCTATTACAAAAGAGGTCTGAATTTAACATTCATAACAGGCTTAAAGGTTGCTTTAGTTGTGGCTCTTGTAACTGGTGCAACGTAATATGTACAGGTAGCACTTTTTTTATTAGGCAGGAAAAATATGATATTCATTTTAAAATCAATTGTGATATAAAATCAATTATTTATGTGGCGTTTTGTGCTTGCTGTGCAGCATTTTACGTCTGTAAAACCGACAGAAAATTTAGAGAACGCATTTACCAACATTGTTATGCGATAAGGAACAGGAAAAGTGATAATGCACTAGCAAAGCACATAGTTAGCAACCCAGGACACAGTTTTGCATTTATGGGTATTGATCAAATACCCATTTCTATCAGGGGCGGTCCGATTTCTCTTTTGTTAGAGAATCGCGAACTAGAATGGCAACTGAAATTGGACACCTTTAATTTGCCTGGGTTGAATGAGAGCTGCAACATAGCACCAGTTTTAAAGTCTTATCTGAGGTAGTCACTGTAAATTATTGGCTTTAAGAACGAATTAATTAATTTTTATTAATTTTTTATTAATTTTTATTTATCTTTATTGATTGTAGTATTTTGCTTTATATGGGTATATATATTCTTTCATTTAAAGTCCACTAGTAGATAGTGTGTACACACATATATATATATATATATATATAATATATATATATATATATATATATATATATATATATATATATATATAATATATATATATGCCCCCTTTTTTGTTGCCTTTATTATAGGGACGTTGACTAAGGGCTATTGTACTCCTTGTTAAACCTTTTGTGCACAGTCCGTCTTTAGAGTTTTAAGCACTAAAGACATTTAGGTTCATTGAATTTAACAGTTTTTAAATATTGTTATTTTTTAACATTGTTATCATACACCCTTATATAAAAAAAAGTGTTTTAAAAACAGTTTTTAAATTAAGAATTGTGTTCATTGTTTACAAAAACGATTAGGAAGTGATGTAATGTGCTTACATGTATTTATATGACCAAAACGTTTGGTGCCTTTTTTTCATATTTCCTCTGAAGAAACTACCCGTAGAGTGTAGCGAAAACGCTATTCTTATTTTTAATAATAAAGCTGCGTTAAGGAGATTCGTGCTTTTTGGATTCTCAAGTGTTTCAAGCATTGTTTCTACAGTTTGTTTCCTGTCTTTTTGTTGCAAATGGAATCTCTCAAACCTGCGGCCATTCCTCCTTTCTTGCCTGCTTTATTGGATGTTTTTCCAGTGCTTCTGAAATGCCCGATTCTCTGCCCCCTGCTCCCAAGAAGTCAGATAGGTTTTATAGCATGCCTGAGGATTTTTCCTTTTTGTTTAAATGTCCTGCTGCTTTCCTTTGTGTGGTGTCTGTAACCTTTGATAAGATGTCTCAATTGCTTCCTTCGTCCCAGTTACTGCCTTCTGGTAAGGACAGTAGAACCATGGATAGACTGGCTAAGAAGGCTTATACTTTGGGTCTGTATTATAACCTCGAACGATTAAAAGAGCGAACGCTGTTTAATTGACCCTTAAAATCGAAAGCACTAAATCCAGAACACATGGAGCAGCTATTTTTCTTTTTATTTTCCTATGGAAAAATCACTGGGCCATTTTTGGGACTTTGCCATTTCCTCCGCTTTGGTGAGATCTCGGAGTTGGTGAGATCTCGGAGTTGGTATATTTAAGTAGGGGGGGTGGGGGGCACATCTCCCCACTTTATTTTGTGTTTGGATTTTTCTTTTTTTTTCTTTTTTTTTTTTCCTTGGGGAAAAAAATGCTGTTCGTGTGTTCGGGATTTAGTGCTTTAAATTTTAAGGGGTTGATTAGAGCGTTCACTGTTTTTTAATCATTCATGGTTATAATGTAGACCCTATACTTCAGCTACCCTAGCTTTTAGGACTATTAATTATCAGACCCATATCTTTAGGCTAGTCTTGGCTCTTCTTTCTAAGGCTGGTCAGCTTCTTTCTGATCTTCCAGACTGAGAGTAAATCTTCTGCTCTTTCCTTGTTTGGTATTTCCTCTCATGTCATTTGGTATTCTATCATATGTAGTTATGCAGTAGATGCTTCTTCTAGGACTGCTGCTTTTGGTTCAGTTCTCAGCAGATATTCTTGGCATAGGCTTCAGCCTTTGCCTGATGATGATAAGGCCAAGTTGATGGGTGCTCCTCTGGGTGATCTTTTTTGTTTGGTGAAGCAGCTGCTGGTATATTTTAAGTCCCTTTAGGACAAGGGGAAGGCTTTTCAGGAGCTTATGGGTGTTTGTTTCTCCTGTGTGTAAATTTCAGCAGAACTACCCTTATAAGCTAGCCTTTGTTCATAGGCAATCTCGCCCTCCTCCTAAAGGTAAAAAGAGTAGTTAACGACTCCTTTTGCTAATGCCACTCAGACTGCAGGGATTCTTAAGCCTTCCTTTCCTGTCAAACCAGGTGCTGTCTGACTGTCCACCTGCTCCCAGCCACATTCCTATTTCTCTTTGCCTTTCTATTTCTCTTGTTGTTTGACCCCAAATCACCCAGGATTCTTGGGTTCTGTCAGTCATTCGGCAAGGGTACTTCATGGTCTTGATTTCCCGCCCTCCTTTCATGGGCATTCCTCAGCCTCCTTGGGAACATAATACATTTAACACAGTTGAAAATTGGCTCTCTAGTCACCAGTCTTCTGTTGAATGCCAGTAAGACCAAACTTTTACTCTTTACCCCCATGTGTCGGTCCACCCCAATTTCCTTTACTATAACATCAATCAATGGTACCTATATTTCGCCAGATAGCCACACTAAGCTCTTGGGGGTAATAGTTGATGATCATCTAAAATTCGACCTGCACATCAAGACTATCAAAACCATCAATAAGACGTTCTGCTCATTATATAGAAATGAACCTTTTCTAACCCCAATAGCTAGGATTGCAATTGCCCGCTCTCATCTTCTCTCTACCCTTATATATGCTTCCCCAATACTCTGTAACCTAAACAAATCCGAGCTTACCAAACTCTCTCACTGTTGCCACCATATTGCCAGATTTGCCACCGGATCAACATATAGGACACATCACTGCCATAACCTCAGTCTCATAGGGTGGCTAGAACTGCCATGTTTACTTCATTTCAGTCAGCTAATAGTAGCACATAATATTCTCAACCAACCCGAAAACACCCCCACACTTAAAATTATCATAAAACCATACAGTAACTCTAGACCATTATGCTCATTCAGCAAGCTGTTAGTCCAAACGCTGAAAGCTAATAACTCGGCTGGAGACTCACTGTTTGCCAACTCTGTTGGCAAAGCTTGGAACTTACTTTCAGCGGACATTACCCTGGAACCCTGTCTAAGCCTCTTTAAAAAAGGCCTCAAACAGTATTATAAAAGCACTAGCTCTGTCCATGTACCAACTACGATTAATCTCCATAACATCTCCCTAACTTAACAGTACTGTTGTAGATTCTTGCTCACAAATGCTTGCAGTGTCATTCTTGTTCTGGATATTACTTTGTAAATAATTGTTGCTGTAATCCACCTGTTAATATTTTTATATTACACAATGACTCCCTATTCGAAAATGTGCATGCTGATTGGCCAGCCCAACCACCGTGCCCATTGTAAATCCCACAATATACCAATGGAAAAAGTTCTGGTCACCCAGACCTTTTTCCTTTGATATAAAGTGCCCCAAAACCTTTCTTTTATTTTATTTTATTTATTTATTTTTTACAATTAAAAAAAAAAAAAAAGAGAGAAAACGGAGCAATGGAGACTTTCTTTTCTCCGTTGCTTCCATTTCAAAGCAGTGATGTACTGGGTATGTGTGGGAACGCAAGTCCCGTATGCATGCGCAGTAAGTCAAAACGAAGAAGCAGTGTACCACAACCGGCGGAAGAATAGTAATCCGCCGTTATACAAAGACAGTTTTAACAGTGTGTAGTAGAATTGAAAAATAACAGACTCTGTGGTTGTGGTATGTTGTAGATTTACCCACAGTTGCTTTTGTTTAATGACTCTGGCTTCGCCCTCGTGATTAAACTACACCATCCATGCCGTGGGTAAATCTTCAGTGTACCACACCATGTCGTTGGTTATTGCTTAATTCTACTACACACTGTTAAAATTGTGGATCCCTCTAGTGGGACACACCTTGGCATGTATGTATGTTTTCATCTGCACAATTGGAGCTTTTCTCCCCTGTTAAAATAGTACATTCCTCTTGAATGCCAAACCTTTTGTAATACCCTTAGCATGCATGTATGTTTTTGTCTGTATGTTTGGAGCTTTTCTCCCCGCGCCTCCGCTGAAAATGGACATGTATCCATTCGGACTATCCCGGTCAACAAATGTAAAATAAAATAAATAAACAACTTCCTTTTTTCTCCAGGGGTTCATTGAGACCTCTTGTCTCAGGGTACTGTTCAAGAGGTGCCGGTGTCCCAAAAGGGGATCTGGTTTTATTCGAGAATGTTTCTAGTGCCCAGAAAAGAAGGCACTTTGGAGACCTATTCTAGACCTCTCCCATTTAAACAATTTTCTGAAGGTGCCTTCTTTTCGGATGTTATCCCTTCAGTCCCTTTTTCCTCTCTTGCTCCCTCAGGCCTTTCTGGTGTCTCTGGATCTCAAGGATGCTCCTCTACATATTCTGATCCATTCTCTTTTTCAGGAGATATTTGCATTTCTCTCTTGCTTCCTGGCATTTTCATTTTTGTGCTTTGCCTGACACCCAACCTTTCTACTGTTCCAAGGGTACTCGCCAAATGCCATGCCTCACCTCGCTGTTTTGATTGCCTTTTGCAAGCTTCAAGGGATCCACATCTTTCCTTGTTTGGATGACCTGCTGATTTCAAGCATCTTCTCCAGAGGTCCTTTTTGCAAAATCTTCATTTCACCATTTCTCTTCGGAGCCTGGGGTTCATGATAAACTTCAAAAAGTCTTCCCTGACTGCTTTTCAGAATTCTCCTCCTCCACCCATTTAAAGTCTCCATGGGTTTACTCGGATCATTGCCACCCCCACCAGATTTATCAAAAGTAGAGTCAAAGATAGTATCCTTGATTGGATACTCAGCCACCCCCAAAAGTACAAGTCAGGTACATTACCCGATCTAAGTGATCACTGCCTTACCTATATTAGGCTCAAAGCTGACATTCCCAGCCAGCCCACCTACAAAACTATAAGAAACGTCAGGAATTTAACCTTGACAACTTCCAAAATGAACTCAAAGCATGTAATTGGAATGTCTTGAAACAACTCCCATTACAAGAAGCAGTTGAGTACTTCAGTACCAGATTTCTGCCTATCCTTAACCACTATGCTCCTGCTCGTACCATCCTTGTAAAAGCCACAGTTGCACCGTGGCTATCTAAAGAAACAAAAAAACAAAATTTAAACTAAAACAACACCTGGGCCAGGTGGCATGTTACCAAAGCACCTATGGACCAAGTAAGATACCGGCAGCTAAAGAATCGGACCAAAAAAGCTGTCATTATAGACCAATAAAAACACTACACCCTCCTACAACAAAAATATCAGCTAAAACCTCGAGTTCTGGGGTGGTATTAACAACCATCTCCGTTCAGCCACTCCTACCCAATCAGCTGCCCTTGATAAATCCCCTGTAGAAATTGCAAACTGCTTCAACTCCTTTACTGAAACTCTCTAGTCTCTAGCTACCCATCTCACTAAATTGGACACAAACTCCAGCTCTGGCACATCTAGCCCTGATCCACCCAGCACCCAACCCACCTTTACCTTTCAAACCGTACCTACCAACCTGATACGGACCTTACTTTAAAAAGCTAAAACCTACACCAGCTACCGACCACCTCCCTGCTGAATATCTTCAAAAAGCAGCTGATGCCCTAGCACTTCCCATTTCTATTCTGATCGACAGATCCATCTCAGAGGAATCCATCCCAGCTCTATTCTGATAGACAGATCCATCTCAGAGGAATCCATCCCAGCAATATGGAAAATATCACGATGTCCTTCAAGGATGCATCTGCAGTCATAACATATGGGTTGTCCTGCCTCAGGCAGCCCTTCGGTCGGCCGGATTCCAAAGTCTGGGTCTGGCCTCGGCTGATGTCGCACCTTCCCCGACGTCAGAGCGTCTGGGGTATAAAAGCATCAGCCGACGCCATTTTCCTCCGTCTTTCTTGCCGCGCGGTGCCTGAAGCAGAAGCTGTTCGCAAGTGCCGGTCGGTCAGATCCAGTGATTTCAGCTACCGAAAACTTCGAAAAAGCCCGTTGGGGACTCTTTCTTGCCTCAGCCGATGTCAGATATATCACGTTATACCTTTCCATAAAGGAGGAAGTTCCACAGAATAATCTAACTTTAGACCTATAGACATTCTTTCACCACCATCTAAAATCATGGAAAGATGCATACACAAATCATGCACTTTCTTATTCAAAACAGAAAGCTCACCAGCTCTCCCCACGGCTTTAGGCAATTCCACAGTACCACCACAAGTCTTCAGTCTTTCTCTAATGTCATCAATCTTCATCGTAACAGCAGCAAACTGTCAGCTACTGCTCAATGTCCTGCAAACCATCGGTTTAGACCAACACGCAATACAATGATTTCACTCCTACCTAAACGGTAGACAGCAGGCTGTCTTATGGCAGAGCAAGCTGTCATCCCATCTTCCTCTAACCCTAGGTGTCCCACAAGGGTCCATACTAGGTCCACTTTTTTTCTCTGTCTTTCAGTGATCTGCACACCACCATCCCAGGAGCTACCTGCATCCCATATGCAGATGACTCAATGCTATTATGCTCCGCCTCTTCTCCTACACAACTACTAACCCTCACCCAGACCACTTTCCGCATGGTAGAAACATGGCTAGCTAATCGTCGCCTGCTTTTAAAGCCTAACAAAACCAAGCTACTACTTTTCTTCCCTAACTGTAGAATTTCTCCTCCTTCCTTCAACATCAATTCTAGCAATGACACTTATCTCCCCTGATGACCATACAAAGCTACTAGGCGTAAGACAACAACCTTAAGTTTGATAAACCTGTAAATCGCACTGTTAAGTCCGTCAACAAAAAATTTGGCTTCCTGTACAGAGCCATACATTTCCTCACCCCCCCCCCCTAGCTAGGATAGCTATTGCAAGATCACACTTCCTCTCTATCCTGATGTATGCCTCCCCTGTACTCCCAACCTATCCAAAACCAATCTCAACAAATTATCAGGATGTTACAATCATATAGCCAGATTCGGTACTGGCATGGCTTTTAGGATCCACTATTACCAGAACCTCAAAGCACTGGGATGGCTAGAGTATCTTGACATTCTACAATTCAGCCAGCTCATAGTAGTGCATAAAATACTCCATCAACCTGATAACACCCTTGCCCTCAAAAATATTCTCATCCCTCATAGTGCCCCCAGGCCATTACACTCGGCTGATGGACTTTTGGGTCAGTATCAATAGTTTAACGACTCTGCAGGCAATGCTATATTTGCCAACTCAACCAGTAAAATCTGGAATCTACTCTCTACTACAGTTGCCAAGGAAATGTCACTACCCCTATTTTAAAAGAGAACTCAAAAAATATCTTGCATCTCATTGGCTGTGCTCAGTTCTAAACCTGACTAACAACATCACTAATACATGTCTTGCTACCCAACCTGCTGTTTAGCCAAGTGTCTATGCCTCCTAGCATTTGAATGTCTAAGCATTGTGAATTATGAAATCTGACTGTATTCTATGTTCACATTTTCTGATATGTCTCTGCCAATCAGATGTAAGTCTGCACATTGTGTATATTGATATCTGCCTGTATTCTTTGTCTGTACTTTTCTAAACATGTCTGCCTGAGTTTATCACTTAGTGATGTATGTACCGTCTCTTTTGGAATGTGGCGTTTTTCTCCCTGGGCCTCAGCTGAAAATGGACATATATCCAGTTGGACTATCCCAGTCAACAAATGTAAAATAAAAGAAGCAAAATAAATCCTGTCTTTTTGGGTTGTAGGTTTCAAACAGTGCCAGTGCTGGCATCCCTGCCTCCTCCAAAGGCATTAACTCGCATTTCTTTTTTTCTTTCACACTCTTCTTCCCTTGGCCTTCATTACAGCCAAGGAGGTTCAGAGAGCTCTGGGTTTCATGGCTTGCACCATTCCGAAGCTCTCTCTGGCCAAACTGCACATAAGGAAGTTCCAGTGGTTTCTGAAGTCTGTGTGGCTTCAGCATGAGCATCCTCTAGACTTTACTTTTCCTCTTCACCTGTGTCTCAAGAAAGAACTTCTGTGGTGGATTCAGTAGTTGTTCCTGAATCCAGGGCTCCCTTTTCAACCTCCTCTTCTGAGGATCTGTTCAGACTCTTTAGAAGTGGGATGGGGAGCAATGTTTGGCTCCTGAGGGTTCAGAGAGTGTGGTAATCTTGTCATCAGAAGGAGCATATCAATATCAGAGATGAGGGCTCTTATGCAGGCTCTTCAGGCCTTTCATCCTGTCTTCTCTCCGGGGCCTTTCAGGGTATTCACAGACAAATCAGTCATGTGATATATCCGCAAACGTGGGTATAAGAACTTACTGTCTTTGCCATCTGGCACTTCTGGTATGGGATCTGGCTTTCCAATATCCAAGTGACTCTTCAGGCAGTTTATATTCCTCAGATCAGAATGTTGTGGCAGGCAGTCTGAGCAGGTCCTTCACTCAATCCCATGAATGGATACTTCACAGGGATGTGTTTCTGGACGTTATTCACCAGTGGGGTACTCCTCAAGAAGGTCTCTACCTCACTTGTGAACAGACAACTTCCTCTGTTTTGTGCCAGTGTCCCTGGTCCTCTAGTATGGAAGGGGGACTCCCTCTCGTTTTCTTGGAAGGGGATGCTTCTTTATGCATTCCTTTCTCTTCCTCTCATTCTGAGAGTCCTGTTCAAGACTCAACAGGATGCTCCCAAAATTTTGTTGGCGACTCCCTTTTGGCTGCGACAGTACTGGTTCCCTCTACTTCTGCATCTAGCCAAGGGCAATCACAAGTTACTTCACAGGGTGGATCTCCTCGCACAGGACATGTCTGTCATCCATCCCCACCTGTCCATGCTTCAACTGACTCTGTGGGTGATAGGGTTTTGATTGCTTGTGGAGACCATTTTTCTGAGGATGTGCTGCAGGTCCTGCAGGAGGCCAGGAAACCTACTACTAGGAATTCCTACTTGTCTAAATGGAAGATGTTTTCTATTTGGTGTCTTTCTTGTGACCTGGACCCACTTTCTGTGGATGTTCTTTTGGTACTCTGTTATTTATGAGAGTTGTTCTGTGCTGGTTTGGCCTGTCTTTCTAAGGCCCACTTGTCAGCTCTTTATGCTTGTCTGCCTTTAAACTCCCCTGTTAGCTTCTAGATTTGAAGCCAAACAATTTTTTAAAGGCATCCTTAATTTTGGACCTTGTTCCTCCTCCCTGGGAATATTAATTTCGTTCTGGAAAAATTGACTCTGGCTCCTTTTGAACCCGCTGTTTCAGCTTGCTTGCAACACTGTTCTTGGAAGGCAGTTTCTGCCAGACTGGTCTCTGAGTTGCAACCACTTATGGCTTGTCCACCTTTTTTGATATTTCATAAATACAGGGTGTTCTTGCATACTAATCCTTCTTTCATGCCTGAGGTGGTTAATGAGTTGTCACTTTATCAGTCTATTAATTTGCCTACTTTTTTCCCCTCTCCGCAGTCTGACAGTGAGAGTGTTGCATACCTTAGATTTGCGTAGACGGCTCAGATTTTATTTGGATAAAATTAAAGCTACCAGACAATCTGACCAGTTATTTGTTTCCTTTCATCCCACGTCTTCGTTTGGCTGTTTCCAAGCAAACTGTTTCCACTTGGATTTCAAGGGCTAGGTCTTTTTTTTTTTTTTTTTTTTTTTTTCTCCATGTGTCATGGCTAGAACCTTCCTTCCTTCCTTCTGTAAAGGCTCATTCCACTAGAGCTGTGGTTTCTTTTGGTGTCTTTTTTTCAAAGGCGTCGACACTAATTCTATTCTTGAAGCTGCTACCTGGACTTCTGCGCATACGTTTACCAAACATTACCAGGTGGATGGTATCTCCAGAGCTAGAGCTGGTTTTGCTGATTCCATTCTTCATGACTTCTTTGAGGGCTCTGTTGCTTCCTCCTCCCAAGTTTCTTCTTGAGCTTTGGCACGCTCCCATTTGTAAGGAGTACTGCAGTGTGAATGTGTGGACATAGTACAGTTGTGTAAAGTCTTGCCATACCTGTGGATGTCCTTGCCTTCACCCCTGCAGTATTCACTCCCTCCTGGGCTTTTTTCCTTCCTGGATATGCAGGTTTTCCTTGGGCTGCTGTTCCTACTGGGGCAATCAGTTCTGAGGATGGTACACCTGAACGTCACCTTTATGCCCTACCTTACACAAGTAGTGTGCAGGTGACATTTGGCATACCTTAAAGCAACGGTAGACTTTGGTAAACTGGCCGGACGGTGGGCTTCGCAGCAGTGAATCCCTATTTGTAAGGAACACTGCAGCGGTGAATGCAAGGACATGAACAGTTATGGTAAAATTTTACACAACTGTACTTTCTCTATTGTTAATCAGCCTCTGGGTTCATCAAGCATGTAAAGTAAACAGTGTTGACATGAAGAGAGACTGCAGGAAAGGGAATGGGAAAGATCATACTGAATGTATTTTCTGTTAGAAAGGTGGGGAAATGGGTAACAGTGGAAATGTCTTAGTACATGTAAATGAATGTCAAGCCTCAGACATGCATAAAGTTCTTGGTATGGTAATCATTTGGTATTCTGAGGCTCATTAACATGAGTCTTGTACAAGTGAGACTGAATGGCCAAAAATGTGGACTTGCACTATTGAATCCAAGCTTTCCACCAATATCCTAGTTTACTGATTTGGTTCTAACTTCACCCCACCCATGCAGTTGTATATCTATTACCCTTCTTCCCAAAATCACCTAATCTTATTACCACAGTTGAAAATTAAGCAAGTGTGCCTATGGACCTGAAAAGCATAACAGGCTTAACTCATATATTTTTTTAAATCCTTCCTGAACCTATCAAGTCTTTGTCCCTCTACTGCACATACATCATATATCTATGAAACCACCACGGTAGTGCCCCTGTGTAATGGGTGCCCAGCCCTAGACCCTGACTTGTAAAGATCCATTAGTCTCACCAGTATCACTTGTAAGATCATAGAAGGTGTCATAGTTGACCTTCTAAGCAGTGATCTTAGTTGACGACCTAAGTAATGATACAGGTAACCTACAAACCATGTCCCCAACTAGCCAGGATCTGTGACTGGTTAATCCTGTCTACTCTATCTAGTTGATTTGTTTGAAGGAGTTACTGATGCCCTAGACCAAGACCAGTCTGTCAACACTTGGGTAAGGTCTTTGACACAATCTTCATGTTGCTGTCACTGGCATATTTACCTCCCTCAACATAATTGCATAATAGATTGCCATTTGGCTCACAGAATGAAAATACTGTGAAGGGGAGTGGTATTTCTTTCACACAGCATATTGTTAGTACTGTTGTCTCACAGGGCTTAGTCATGGGTCCTCTCACCTTTGCATCTATTTCTGTAACATGAATGTTGATAGCCTGTGCAAGTGTGCTAATTACTGTAAAATGGGTAGTGTTTTTAAACTCCTTTGCAGATACTGAGATCCTGCAAGAGATGAACACACTGTTTAATGACTATGGGTTGAAGCTTCATACCCAAAATTGTAGCATTGCTGTTTTTTCAAACAAGTCTGTCAAACTGTTTACCACATTAAAGAATCCCACTTTTAAACTGAGAGACATTTGAGATGTACTTCTTGTCATCAGCCCTTTTTCCCATTTTCTACATTGGGTTGTGTTATCACTTGTTGCCATCTCTCCCTATTCTGTGCCACTCCTACCATCTTCGACACTCATGCCTGACTGTTGCAGGTCTTCTCTTGCACAGTCCATTTACCTCTGCTGGATGCCAGTGTTTTCTCTTGCCTTCATTTTGTCTGTCTCAAGTAGTCTTTTTAGCAGGTTGTCTTCTGCTTTCATATACATGTACAGGAACCGTGGATGTTCTTCATCTCACATTGCTGCAGTCCTTACACTTGGGTAGTCCGCTGTCCTCGGTCGGCCCGAATATCAAAGTATAAGGCTGACGTCGGTCAAGGCGCATTTGACTGACATCAGGACGTCAGGGTACAAATGCGCATGACCGACGTCATATCCTCAGTCTTTTTTGCCGCATGGTCCGATGCAGAAGCAGTATTGCAAGTGCCGGTTGGCGTTCTGAAATTTTTCGTTTTCGGAGTTTCAGACCGAGTCAAAGTTGGCTAAGTACCCGTTGGGAATATTTTAGTTTTTTCTTGCCTCAGTGGTTTACCGGATGTCAGAAAAAGTGAATAATTGTATTTCTTGTGGGAAACAGATACCGCATAGAGACTATCATACTTTGTGTATTCCTTGTTTAGGGCCTGAGCACGACGTTGTTGGGTGTCGCTCTTGTGCTAGATTTAATAAGCGCACTATAAAGAGGAGATTAGATTTTGCCAGGTTAGTCTTTGGGAAGCGGTGCAATTACAAAATGCCGTCGGATGCTCCGACGCCCGCTTCTTCGAAGAAGCGCAAGGACAAAGCAATGAAGCCTAGGCTAGAAGAACCGTCCGTACCGGACGCCGGTTCTTTAGAGGTGTCGGTGGAGCCGGTGGTTCCACCGGAGGTTTCTTTGGGATCCCAGGGAGAGACCTTGTTATTGCAGGATGTGGCCTCTCAGGAGGCAGGCCAGGGTGATGGGGCTTCTCAGGTTACTATACTCCCCTCCCTGCCTAGGGTGGTTAGGCCCTCTCCTTCTGTTTCCAAGGCTTCTCCTAGAGGCAGGCCAGGTTTAGCTTGTGGGAAGGTCAGGACTTCTCTGATTCCAGGAAAAGGCTTAGGGAATTTTTGTTTTTACCCCAACATAGGCCTTTGGCTATACCTCCTGTTTTAGATGTAGTGGAAGATGTTTTTACAGAGGCTTCTCTTAATCCTGATTCTTTGCCTCCTGCTCCTGTTAAACCGGATAGGTATTACAGGGTGCCTGAAGTTCATAAGTATCTTTTTAAGAGTCCGAGGGCGGACCCAGAAACTGTTAGCCAGGGGCCTAAAGGTGTTAAGGCTTCTGTTGTCAAGAATCCGGTTCCTGCAGATAAAGAAGCCAGGGCCTTGGATAGATGGGGAAAGAAAGTTTATACTTATTCCACTCTAGCTATGAGGGCTTTGAATTGCCAGTTTCACATGTTAAAATACCAAAACTATCTCCTTTCACAGTTGAAGTCTAAGGTTGATGCTCTGGCGGAAGGTATTGATTGTAAAGAGTTACAAGATTTAGTACATGTTTCTGAACAGGTGGGTAAGCATTCTTTGCAATGTGGTTTTGATGCTGTACAGGCCTCGTCTAGGGTGGCTGCCACTGGGTCAGTTCTTCGCAGGCACGCCTGGCTGAGGGATCAAAATTTATCTGACCATGTTAAAACAAGGATTTTAGATGCTCCTTTACAATCTGATGTGTTGTTTGGTTCTCCTGTTGAGGCAGTTTTAAAGAAAATGGAAGACAAGGCTAAGTCTATGCAGACTGTTAAAGATTTTTTGCAGGTTCAGCCTCCAATGTTTAGTAGGAATTGGCCTGCTAAAGGGTGGACGTATCCTTCTTATGATTCCCAGTCTAGGGGTAGATCTAGATGTGGTAGGGGCAGAGCTCAGGGTTCTTTCAGGCCTAAAACAGGGAGTTCTCCTGCACAGTCTTCAGGTGAGGGTAGGGGTCAGTCCTTTCGTAAACAGACCCAATGACCTACCTTTTCAGCTGCCAGAGCCTTCTCGTCTGGCAGCACCTTTGGGAGGAAGGTTGGCACTTTTCAAAGAAAATTGGAGTTTAATTACCCAAGACAGATGGGTATTGGATATCATACACCAAGGTTTACAGGTTTTATTTCCATACCTTGCCTCCTTTCAGAGGCATGCCAGACGTTCCTCCTCAACAAAGAATAGAGGCTCACAAACAAATTTCTCTGTTACTTCAACTAGGGGCCATTCAGCCGGTCCCTATGCCAGAAGTGGGCCTAGGATTTTATTCTCGCCTGTTCCTAGTACCAAAGAAGGGGAACACGTGGAGACCAATTTTGGATTTATCTATCCTCAACACTTATCTGGACATTCCCAAGTTCAAAATGTTGACGTTACAACAGCTTTTACCTCTGCTGGGCAAAGATCATTGGATGGTAACTTTGGATCTCAAGGAGGCTTACCTTCATGTTCCTATCAGACTAAGTTGCAGGAAGTATCTGCGTTTTCGAGCTGGGACTTCGCACTATCAGTTCTCTGCATTGCCCTTTGGCTTATCTACTGCGCCCAGAGTGTTCACGAAAGTTCTGGCTCCAGTGATAGCTTTCTTCAGGCTAAAAGGAATACAGATCTATCCTTATTTGGACGACTGCCTGATTCTGGCTCAAGGAAGGGAAGAGCTTCTTCATAATTTGGAATATGTGATAGCAGTGCTAAGATGCCTGGGGTATTCTGTGAACGAAATAAAGTCCAGTCTAGTACCCTCTCAAGACATGTGCTTTCTGGGTGTAAGACTGAATACAGCATCCCAGATGGCCTTTTAACCCCGGACAAACAAAAGAGTCTTTCCCTTTACTTCCATCAACTATCTCATCAGTCCGGGCTGACTGCAAGGACAGTCCTTCAAGCCTTAGGGTTCATGGCATCTTGTATTCTGGTGCTTCCCAATGCCAAACTGCATATGAGGAAGCTGCAATGGTATCTCAAAAATGTATGGACACAGCACTGCCAGGATCTGGACACTGTCATTCAAATAATACCTTGCATTCAAAAGGAATTTTTGTGGTGGGCTCAGGAATGTCACCTAAACAAGGGACTCTCTGTGACCCGGCCAGAGGCGAGTCAGATTTTAACGACAGATGCCTCAGACAAAGCTTGGGAGCTCATCTAAATGGAAAGTGGATACAAGACAAGTGGCCTGCCAGACTACAACATCTACATATCAACCTGAAGGAGATGTTAGCAGTCCAGTTTGCATTGATAGCTTTCAAGGATTTACTTCTTCCAGGGCAGGTGTTGATTCTAACAGCCAACACAACTGTCATGTGGTACATCAACAAGCAAGGGGGAACACATTCTTATCCTCTATGCAGGCAAGCAATGATTTTGTGGGAGACTGCTCTCAGTTTACAGCTCAATCTTCAGGCAAGGTTTCTGCCAGGAGCACAGAACTCCTTAGCAGATGTGTTGAGCAGGCAATTATGGATCCCCACGAGTGGAAATTGGATCCTCATGTATTTCAGAAATTGACAGTGTCATGGGGAACTCCAGACATAGATCTGTTTGCTTCTCCACTAAACCATCAGCTGCCAAAGTTTTGCACAAAAAGGTTTCATCCCACAGCTTGGAAAGTGGATGCTCTTTCTTTCAACTGGAGCAATCTTCATGTGTATGCCTTTCCACCTCTGCCTCTCCTCCCAAAGGTACTTCTAAAGGTCAGACAGGACAAGCCAAGGATGATTTTAATAGCTCCAGATTGGCCTCGACAGCACTGGTACCCATTACTGATTAGTCTGGTACGGAAGCCTCCATGGCCTTTGCCTTCGATTCCACACCTGTTGTCACAGGAGGACAGCCATTTGCTCAATGTCAAACTTCACTCTCTTCACCTAACAGCCTGGCATATTCTGTTTTGAACCATAGAGGGTCTCAGCTTCCTCAACAAGTTTTGAATGTGATTTTGGAAGCTAGAAGGCCTAGTACAAGGAAAGTGTACGCAGATAAATGGAAGAGATTTTTATTTTGGAGTGCAGCAAAGGATTTTGATGTTTCTGAGCCTAATTTAAGTGTGGCTCTTCAATATCTTACTGAATTACTGGACAAAGGTTTGTCCTTCTCTTCTATTAAGGTTCATGCTGCAGCAATTTCAGCTCACTATGAATGTGACCCTCCATTGTTTTCTCATCCTTTGTTCAAGCAATTTCTTAGAGGGGCAAAGAATATAAGACCCCCACGAAGAGCTCCTACTCCTGCTTGGGATCTCAATTTTGTGTTGGAGAAACTCACTCTACAACCTTTTGAGCCTGCACGCTTACTTCTGAGTTGAAATATTTATCATGGAAGACTGCCTTTTTGTTGGCCATTACTTCTGCAAGAAGGGTTTCTGAATTACAGGCCCTTATGGCGGTGGAGCCTTTCTTAATTTTCCATAAGGATAGGGTATCTTTGCATACTAATCCTTCCTTTATGCCTAAGGTGGTTTCTAGTGTGGCTTTAAACCAAACTATTCATTTGCCTACTTTTTATGCAAATCCCCAAAATAAAGGGGAAAAGATTTTGCACACTTTAGATGTACACAGGCAGTTGCGATATTATTTGGACAGAACTAAAGGGTTCAGGCAGTCTCAGCAGTTGTTTTTCTTTTGCTTTGAGTTCTCAGGGCAAGCCTGTGTCAAAACAAACTATTTCTAAGTGGATTGGGTTTTGCATTGCTTTCTGTTATTCCCATCATGGCAAGGAGATTCCAGCTGGGATTAGGCCTCATTCCACTAGGGCTACTGCCACTTCGACAGCTTTTTGAGGGAGTGGCAACCAAGGATATTTTGGAGGCAGCTACTTGGAGTTCAGTGCACACTTTCTCTAGGCATTATCACCTGCCACTTTACTCTAAATCCAGGGCTGGTTTTGCCACTGCTGTTTTGCAGGGCATTTTGGCAGCTCCTGCTTCCTTATAATTTGGCCATCCTCCCTTACCTCTGCTTTGGGATTCTACCCAAGTGTAAGGACTGCAGCAATGTGAGATGAAGAACATAGTACAGTTTTGTACCTACCATAAATGTAGATGTTCGAAGATCCACATTGCTGCAGTCCAACTTGCCCTCCCTCCTTCCCCTCTGTAGTTACAGGTGGTTGTGTGGGTTGGGTTGTAAATATTATATATATTGTATATATTGTACATATAATTAGTGCAAGGGTGGTTGGTTGTTTGTTTGCTGTCTTTTGGTTTTGACCTTTATGTTTAGGGTCTTCTGACATCTGGGGCAAGAAAAGACTGAGGATATGACGTCGGTCATGCGCATTTGTACCCTGACATCCTGATGTCAATCAAATGCGCCTTGACCGACGTCAGCCTTATACTTTGATATTCGGGCCGACCGAGGACAGCGGACTACCCAAGTGTAAGGACTGCAGCAATGTGGATCTTCGAACATCTACATTTATGGTAGGTACAAAACTGTACTTTATCTGTGCTATATGACCTTTTCTGCAACTGGAGCTACTTTGGCTTCTGCTCTTATGTCCTTATTTCTTTGTCTGTCCAACAGTGTGCAGACACTTAATTTCCATCACCTCTACCTTCCTCAAACTGCTCTGCCTTTACTGCCTAGTTTTCTGTGCCATACTGTAGTACTGGTTACACCACTATATTTTGTACATCTTACTTTTCAGATTCTTTGGCATTTTCCTGTCATACACTACCCCTGAAACGCTGTGCTATTTGGCTGCAGCTCTTCTGATTCTAGCTTTGACCTCCTCATTCAGACTTCCCCTTCTCCTTAACCACCTCTCCTAGATACTTGAAGCTGTTAACCTGTTCCATTGTTTTCCCTTCTATCTCAATTTTCAGCTTCTTTTGCTGCCTTTACAACTGTCTTATCTGTACTCTGTTGCATCCCATGTGCCTTTAGTTTTGCATTGCATTCCCCTACCCTTTGAAGTGACTTACTTCTCAGCTGACCAGAATATCACAGAATGTCCAGAACTTTGTCCCGCATTTCTTGTCTCCTCTGAAAATTCAAGCTCCTGTGGCAAATCACTGAGGACTGCAGCCACCAAACAATGACCAGTCTCACATTCCTCAAAAAAAAAAAAAAGGCATATCGGCACAGAATCTGTCACTGCAGCAACCCTCAAAAGTTTACAAGAGTAACGTTCAAAACCCGACATCCAACCTTTTTTCTTTGTCCCACTTTTTTTGTCTTCGTCCATAATTCTTGCACTAAGAATTTTAAGATATTTGATTAGAGATCTAGGCACTTTCATTGAGTTTCTTACCTCTACACATTGATCATAGTAAGGAAAGTCTCCCCTTTTTTACTTGGCTAATTACTAAAAGCATAAGTTCTAAACTTGAACTCTCTTCATTTTCCTCTATTCTTCCGTTCCTAGCCTGCCAGTCTATAATGCCCCCTTTGACTTGTACCTATCCAAGAACCTTACTCAAAATGCCCTGATTTTTTCCAAACTAGAAAGTCTTGTAACTTGACAGGGTAAAACTCACACTCTCTCTACTGCATCTACAGTTTTCTTGTGGTGACCTTTGAGTAGCCTTCAATAATATGAAAGACTGTGTCATGCTTGACTTCTTCACCCTCAGAAAAATGAAGGCACCATTAGTACAAGATCCAATAATTTCTGTGTATGTTTTACATAAGTAAGACTTTGCAAGAGTTGCATGGAGCAAAAGCTCATTAGTTGCTCTTCTGCATGACTCTGAATTAAACAGAGTCTAAAATAACTGTTAATGTCCCCTACCATCTCATACAATGCCGCACAGACGCCTGCCGACACGCACACTGATGCATTCCCAGTCAAGACTATATATATATATATATATATATATATATATATATATATATATATATATATAAATATATATATATTTCACTGTCTGAATACAATCCCAACCATCACCACACCCACATACACAGCCTCGTAATACTTAACTGCAGTGCTAACTGCCTTGCTCCTGCCATAAACGGCAATGGGTGAATGCTGGGGAAAAAAAAAAAACCCACATTTAGTGTTTCTGTTCTGTGTATCTAGGTTTCATGCATATCCAACACAAAAGGTATCTGCTAACATTCAGCATACTGATCGTTAGTCCAGGGTTAATTGTTGTAGTTGAATATCATCCCAAAAATTATAATGTCTCCTGAGTCAAGGAATCAACAGTAATGTCGATATGTAATTGGCTTCAAGTATCCATCTTTAAAGAGGGGTGTGGAAAGGCCTGTAAAAAGCCATGAGTGCCAAGTCCAAATACAGAACCATCAAAGAAAAACTGAGCTCCCATTTACTTTCCAGTCACTCTGTAGGAATCTATAGTAGTTTGTGCAGGCACCGAGTGGCTGTTAAGTCTTTCCAACGTATCTTATTTGTACTTGATAGCATAATACTGATTCTGAGAAGTGTATTTGGAAAATTAAAAAAGTGTGTTTTTGAAGTAGGTAGTTTAGAAATGGTAGAGACGAACTGCTATAGACAAGTGAGGCATTACACTATAAACTTTTGGTATAAATGTCCACAAGGAAAGATAAAGGACCAAAATTAGTCTGCTATGGCGGAAAAAGTATCCTTGCATCCGTTCATGTAATTTAACCCACTCTTAGAAGTATGTTATGATTGATTCAAATACCTGATACTGTATTAGTTTGGAGTATGTATGTATTTATTTTGGTTCCTGCAGGTTTGGCCTGATGGCTCCTCTTCCTCCAATAGGCCCATTTGATGTTCTTCGTGTTTCACTGTTGCAGTCATTACATTTGGGTAATCTGCTGGCAGGTTGCCCTCAGTCGGCCTGATTAACAAAGTCTTGGGTCCTGCGTCAGTTGCTGTCCCTTCTTCCATGATGTCAGGTCGTCAAGGGTATAAAACTTGCAGCTGATGTCATTACATCAGTCTTTCTTGACTAGCGTTGCCCGAAGCAGAAGCAGTTCGCAAGTGCCGGTCGGCCGACTCCTGAAATCTTCCTTTTCGAGTTTCAGAGCCAAAGTCTTCAACTAAAAGTTAAGTACCCCGTTGGAGAAACTTTTTCTTGCTCCTTACCGATGTCAATAAAAGTTAATAATTGCATTACTTGTGGGAAGCAAATACCTCATAAGGATTTTCATTTGTACTGCATTCCTTGCCTAGGCCCTGACCACAACGTACCTTGCTGTCTGTTTTGTGCTAAATTTAATCAACGCACTATTAAACGTTGGTATATTTTTACTTCTAAATATTTTGGCTCACGAATTAATTATCCAGAAATGTCGGTTAGCAATCCGACTACCGGAATACCTAAAAAAAAACGCAAAGAAAAAGACAGACTGGCCATTGAGGTCCAAAACTGACGATGTCGCTTATCCTAAGCCAGTCGCCAGTTCGCCGGTACTCGGTGAGGCGCTTTTGCAGGCCCTGATACCCGCTACTTTTGATTCTCCGTCCTCTACTGAGACCCATTCGGAGTCCGGTATGCCGCGAGATGCTTCAGTTATGGAACCCATGGATGTCTCTACCTTAGATGGGTCTGGAGCTGCTGTGCAGGCACCGGCTTCTGAGGGTGTTTTCAGGCTTACAGATTTGTATATTAGACCGACGCCATCTTCAAAACTAAGGCCAAAATCTAAATCTATGTCTGAAAAAAGGACGCCTGGTCTACATGTGCAGGCCCCTATGCCTAAAAAACAAATGATTAAAATGGTTGAAGATTTTATTACTCTGATGGGGGGTAGCCAACTCCCTCCTTCTAATAGGCCTAGGCAAGACATTGATTATGAATCTTCTGAACAGGATTCTATTTCTTCTGACTCTTCTAATGAACAGGATTTGTCTATACCTACTTATGAGGGCTCTGATGCAGAACATTCCATTCCTTGTGCTTCTCCCCCTGAGGATTTTTCTTTTGGAGAAACTTTACATACCTTAAGGGAACATTTCCACTGGGAAAGTCAGGATTTCTCTGAATCTAAAAAGAGACTTGGTGATATTCTTCTTCTTCCTCAGCATAGGCCTTTGGCTATACTTCCTGTTCTAGACATTGTTGATGTTTTTTCAGAAACTAGTATGGCTCCTGATTCTCTGCTTCCGGGTCCCTGTAAGCCAGACAGATACTACAGGGTTCCTGACTCCCATAAATTCCTTTTCAAAAATACTATTGCAGATCCTGAAACCATTTCTCAGGGTCCCAAGGGCATTAAGGCCTCTACTGCTAAAAATCCTACCCCTTCTGATAGAGATTCCAGGGCGCTGGATAGATTGGGTAAGAAGGTTTACACTTCTGCAACCTTGGCAATCAGGGCTTTAAACTGTCAGTTTCATATGCTTAAATAACAACAGCATGTCATGGGACTGCTTAAACAGAAAATGATGATGATTTCTGACTGTGTGGAAAGTAGGGAGTTGCAGGATTTATTGCATTCAGCTGAACAATTTGAAAAACATACTTTGCAATGTGGTTTTGATTCTTTGGAGGCCTCTTGCAGGGCTGCTGTAACTGGGTCTGTACTAAGAAGGCATGCTTGGCTCAGAGAGCAAACTCTACCTGATCATGTTAAAGCAAAATTGTTGGATGCTCCTTTACAACAGGACCGTCTCTTTGGTAATAAGGCTGAAGAAGTTTTAAAAAAGATGTAAAGTAAAGCTAAATCTATGCAAACTGTGAAAGAGTTCTTAAAAGTGCAACCTCCAAGATTTAGTAGGCACTGGCCTACTAAGAATTGGTCCTTTCCAGTTCCTTCGAAAACCACTCGAGTCAAACCCAGGCATTCCAAAGGCTCCAGGTTTCAGTCGCAGGGGTCTTTCAGAACAAAACAATGGGGTGCCTCCACCTCCAAATCTGGGAACAACAAGGCACCTCCCTATGGTAAACAGTCTCAATGACTTCCCTCTACACTCGCCAAGCACTTACCTTTTAGCCGCCCCTTTGTGGGCAAAACTGGCACTTCATGCAAGAAACTGGCAACTTATAACCCAGGACAAATGGGTTTTAAATATAGTATCCCAGGGATACAGATTTCATTTCCACATTGCCAATCCCAAACTGTTGGCCAGACCTGCCCCCAAATCAGTGGGCAGAGGCCCAGAAACAAGTACTGTCCCTCATGAACATGGGGGGCTATTCAACCAGTACCAGAAGAGGAAAAAGGACAAGGTTTCTATTCAAGACTTTTCCTGGTACCCAGAAAAGACAAATCATGGTGTCAAATTCTAGACTTATCTACTCTAAACACATTTCTGGACATTCCAAAATGCAAGATGCTGACTCTTCAACAGTTACTTCCTGTGCTAGGCAAAGATGCCTGGTTGGTAACTCTAGACTTAAAAGAGGCTTGCCTGCATATCCCAATCAGGGAATCTTGCAGAAGATACCTCCGCTTCAAAGCAGGCTACTTGCATTACCAGTTTTCTGCACTGCCCTTTGGCTTATCTACTGCGCCCAGGGTCTTCACGAAGTGCCTGGCGCCAGTAATTGCATTTTGCAGGCAAAGAAATATTCAAATATATCCATACCTGAACGATTGTCTAATTCGGGCAGAAAACAAGGACATTCTTGTAAAGCATCTGGCGATTTTTAAAAAGGGTTCTAACTTGTCTAGGGTACACCATAAGCGGAAAAAAAAATCACAACTGGTACCCTCTCAAAAAATTACATTCCTGGGTACAAGCTTGAATACAACTGCCCATGTGGCTTACCTTACGCCAGAAAAGCAAATTCATTTGGTAACTTACTTCAAACAGGTGGCTACAAAAACCCTGCTATCTGCAAGACAAATTCTGCAAGTTTTGGGGTTCATGGCCTCCTGCATTCTTCTAATTCCATATGCAAGACTGCATATGAGGAAACTTCAGTGTACTTAAAAAGTTTATGGAGTCAACATTGTCACAGTCTGGAAACAATGATTCCTATCATACCTTGCCTGCAACTAGAGTTCCTATGGTGGGCAGAGGCCTGCCACCAAAACAAGGGACTGCCATTCACTCCACCCCCCGCTGACCAAACCCTAACTACAGACGCATCAGACTATGCTTGGGAGGCTCATCTGGCAGGGAAGTGCATTCAGGGCAAATTGAGTCCATATCAAATGTACCTTCATATCAATCAGAAAGAGATGTTAGCTGTACAGAATGCATTGACAGCATTCAAGGACTACCTTCATCCAGGACAATTAATGATAAGACAGACAACACAGTTATGTGGTACATAAACAAGCAGGGGGGGTACACACTCCTACCCCCTTTGCAGACTGGCCATGGCAGTGTGGAACACGGCCTTGACCTACCAAATACAACTACAAGCTCAATTCCTGCCAGGAAAGCTGAATACTCTGGCAGACGAACTAAGGAGAAATCTCATGGACCCACACAAATGGAAACTGGAACCACGAATTTTCAACATGTTGACACGCAAATGGGGGAGTCTAGACATAGTTGTGGGGTGAGATAAAAAGATCTATCAGTTGGACACATTCTGCACAAGAACTCGTCACAAAAAAGCATGGAAAGTGGATGCTCCATCAGTCTATGCTTTTCCCCCCTCTGCCTCTGCTCTCCAAAGTTCTACTAAAAGTCAAACAGGATAAACCAAACATGATTCTGCCTCAGACACCTTACTTAGTGTCTCAGCAGAACAACCAAATTCTGCACACTCACCTCTAAACTTTGAATCTTGCAGCTTGGTTAATCACCTAAATTCACCCTTAGCATTTCTCAGCAAATCTGTGATGGATGTCATTTTGGAGGCGAGCAGTCCTAGTACTAGAAATCTTATGCTGACAAATGGAAAAGATTCTGTGCCTGGAACCAGTCACAAGGAATAAGCACAGCAGTGCCCAATATTCCTCATATTTTACAATACTTAACTGAGATGCTTCACAAGGGCCTGTCCTTTTCTTCCATAAAAATCCATGCCTCAGCCATTTCAGCTCATTACAACACAGAACCTCCCCTCTTCTCTCATTCTTTGCTAAAGCAGCATCTCAGAGGGGCCAAAAACTTAAGACCACCCAGGAGAGCTCCAACCCTTGCCTGGGACCTCAATTTTGTATTGGAAAAACTCACTCTCCCTCCTTTCGAGCCAGCTGCTACTGCAGACTTAAAATTTCTCTCCTAGAAAACAGCTTTCCTTTTAGCAGTCACTTCAGCTAGAAGGATTTCTGAATTACAGGCTCTTATGGCAGTGGAGCCTTTCATTATTTTTCATGCGGATAGTGCGTCTCTCAGGACCAATCCATCCTTCATGCCCAATGTGGTATATAGTGTGGCTCTTAATCAGACCATTCATTTGCCAACTGTCTTTCCCAATCCACAGACCAAGGGGGAGCGGATTCTGCATTCATTGGATGTACACAGACCACTTAGATTTTACTTAAACAGGACAAAATCTCTAAGAAAATCTGAACAACTACTGGTGGCATTTGCTGCAGGGGCAGAGGGAAATGCTATTTCAAAGCAGACTTTCCAAATGGATAAGCCATTGTATTTGTTTCTGCTATATGCACCATGGTAAAACTATCCCCCAGGGGATCAGATCTCATTCCACCAGGGCTGCATCTACTTCTACAGCCTTTCTCAGAGGTGTTCCTACCAGAGACATTCTAGAAGCTGCTACCTGGAGTTCAGTTCATACGTTAACCAAACATTACCATTTACCTTTTTTCTCTAAATCCAGAGCTGACTTTGCCACTGCTGTCCTGCAGGGCTTTATAGCTGGTCCTAATGCTGTATAAATCCATCCTCCCAACCATAGCTTTGGGAATCTGCCCAAATGTAATGACTGCAACAGTGAAACACGAAGAACATAGTACAGTTGTGTACACTTACCATAAATGTAGATATTCTAGTGTATTCACTGTTGCATTCCTGGTTACCCTCCCTCCAGCCCCCTGTTTTTCTCTTACTATGCTTGAAAGCCTTTTTGGTGTATTTGCTTTTGTTTGGAGGTATATTTTTTCTGTCTTTAATTTTATATATATATATATATATATATATATATCAGTAATAGATCAACCTGTTGTGGGAACAGAACCCACAGTCTTCTGCACCAAAGGCAAGTGTGTTCTACCTGTTTGCTTCACTAACAAGCTGGCCAACGGAGATGTTGTGTGCTGCCCGATTCAGAGTATGCCTCAGTGTAGTCTCCTGGTTTATAAGCTTGTACATGCTGACAGTGCATGTTCACAGGCTTCTGCTCCACAGATGCAGCATCTAGTGCTCCTGCTAGGTGTCAACCAAGTTGTGAGTAAGAGCCTTCACCCTTGTCTGCCAGCTCTATCAGAAATCTGAGCCCCTAATAAACTCTCGTCACCTGGGTAATAGTTAAAAATTTATACCTCTGTCACTGGAACTGGCTGGACATATAGTTGTTTTATGGAATAATGTGCAGGAGTAGAGAGAGAGAGAGCAAAAGGGAAAGGGGACATGTATACAAAGAAATAGTAAACAATGTGAATTCTGTTGTTCTATGTTAGTGAATGTCAAATTGGTCCTCTGACCCAATAGCCAGCTGAGATGGTCACTGAGCGATAGCTTGTAGACATCAAACTGGTCCTCTGACATCCTCAGGCTAGGCCAAAACCTGTGGTCCATTTATTCTTTGTTGACTGGACTAGTCCCATTAGACTGGTAGCCTCCCTTAAGGGGAGCCTCATGGTGGCATCTACACCAGTAGAAGAGAACTCCCTAGTAGGGTACAGGAGATCTTCCCCCAAGAACTCTGGGGAGGCCTGCTATTAATTCACGTTCTGCAGTTTGACTTTTTTCTTTTTGCTCAATTGCATACCATTATATTTTTAAATGTTATATTTCTTTCAGGAATGAGTGCACAGATCTGTCAAGATTAATTACTTGTATGTGCCGATAGTTCACCTCCAAATAAAAGCAGTTGGCAATGAGAAAACAATTGCTAATAACTTCACAGGCACATGAAAGAATCTTTGTAAATTAACTGGAACACAAGGTACTGACTGCCCGCACATGCAAAGTTATTCTCCCACAGAGAGCGTTTGCTAATGGGGGTAGGGTATGAGCTAATAATTTTTCAGAGGCAATAAACCTAGCAATGTGAAGTTGTTCTAGCTCGCCTTCATTCTCACTGATGGGTTCAGAGCCAATCCTCGGCTCTGACTCGGCCAAATGCTAAAGCTCGAAGTCTTCAACCAGCTCGTGGCCTACTCCCTGTCCCATGATGCACTGGTGCTTCCCTCGGATCTCATTTGCCGCTGCAACAGATTGGGTGTTTCACCAGTTCTGGCCAGTGAATATAAGTATTTTTCTCAAGTTTAATATCTTTTTTTCTAACCATTTCATCTTTTATGTACTTGTTAAAGGTTAGTTTAACCAAGTTAGTTTAGAGAATTATCGGTAGCAATTCTCTCTCACTCTCTCACTCTCTCTCTCTCTCTCTCTCTCTCTCTCACTCTCTCACTCACTCTCACTCTCTCACTCTCTCTCACTCTCTCACTCTCTCACTCTCTCACTCTCTCACTCTCTCACTCTCTCACTCTCTCACTCTCTCACTCTCTCACTCTCTCACTCTCTCACTCTCTCACTCTCTCACTCTCTCACTCTCTCTCATATCTGTGTGTGATGTGCTTATTGTTAGTAGTATCAGAGGCTTAGATATAGTTTTTTTGAGAGCCCGTTATTTATTTAGGGCTATCTCTTCTTTAATATATAGCCTGTTTTAAATTAGAAGGCTTTAAAGATTGTTTACAGTATTCTAGTGTGATTATTGTTTTTTGTAGGATTGTCGATATGTCTCGGGAGAAATCTAAGTCGGGTTTCAACAATTTCCCCAAGTGTGGGCAGAAGATGTTCATCACTGACGGACACTTGGACTGCGTATATTGTTTGGGGGAGGTTCACCTCCAAGAAAATTGTTCCATATGCCACTTCAGTACTGCTGCATGAAAGAAAAAGTAAACTGTTATGTAGTGGACTGGATGTTCTTCAGGTTTCATTGTTGCAGTCATCACATTTAGGTTATCTGCTTGCAGTAGCCCTCCGTCGGCCTGATTTAACAAAGTCTTGGGTCCTGCGTCGGTTGCTGTGCCTTCTTCCATGTCGTCAGGGTTATAAAACATGCAGCAGATGCCATTACATTAGTCTTTCTTGCCGTGCAGTGCCTGAAGCAGTTTGCAAGTGCCGGTCGGCCAACTCCTGAAATCTTCGTTTTCCAGTTTCAGAACCGAAGTCTTCAACTTAAAGCGAAGTACCATGTTGGGGAAACTTTTTCTTGCTCCTTACTGATGTCAGTAAAAGTTAATAATTGCATTACTTGTGGGAAGCAAATACCTCGTAAAGATTTTCATTTGTACTGTATTCCTTGCCTAGGCCCTGACCACGACTTACCTTGCTGTCGGTTTTGTGCTTTATTTAATCAGCGCACTATCCATCGTCTGTACATTTTTGCCTCTAAATATTTCGGTTCTCTGTTTAATTATCCAGAAATGTCGTCGGTTAGCCATCCGACTACCGGAATTCCGAAAAAAACGCAAAGAAAAAGGCAGGCCGTCTAGGTCCAAAACTGCCGACGAAGCTTCTCCTAAGCCAGTCGCCGGTACTCAGTGAGGCACCTTCACAGCCCCTGATACCCGCTACTTCTGACTCGCAGGTGTCTACTGAAGCCCATTCGAAGTCCGGTATGCTGCGAGATGCTTCACCTATGGAACCCGCGGATGTCTCTACCTTGGATGGGTCTGGAGCCGCTGTGCAGGCTCTGGCTTCTGAGGGTGTATTCAGGCCTACAGACTTGCATATTAAACCGATTCCACCTTCTATTCTAAGGCCTAAATCTTGATCTGTGTCAAAAAAACGACGCCAAGGCCACATGTTCAGGCCCCTATGCCTAAAAAATAAATTATCAAAATGGCTGAAGATCTTATTACTCTAATCAGGGGTAGTCACCCCCCCCTTCTAAGAGGCCTAGGACTGAGCTTGACTATGAATCTTCTGATCAGGACTAGTTTTCTTCTAATTCTTCCAATGACCTGGATTTGTCCATTCCTACTTAGGAGGATTCTGATGCAGAGGATTCCATTCCTTCTGCCCCCCCCCCCCCCCCGAGGACTTTTCTTTTGGTGAAACGTTACATACCTTAAGGGAGCATTTCCACTGGGAAAGTCAGGAATTTTCTGAATCTAAAAAGAGGCTTAGGGATTTCCTTCTTCTAGCTCAGCTTAGGCCTTTGGCTATACCTCCTGTACTAGACATTGTTGATGTGTTTTCAGAATCCAGTATGGCCCCTGATTCTCTGCCTCCGGCTCCTAGTAAACCTGACGGATACTGCAGGGTTCCTGAGTCCCACAAGTTCCTTTTCAAAAATCATGTTGCAGACCCAGAAACCATTCTCGGGGGCCCAAGGGCATTAAGGGTTCTACTGCTAAAAATCCTGCCTGTTCTGATAGAGACTCCAGGGCGCTGGATAGATGGGGTAAAAAGGTTTATATTTCTGTAACCCTGGCTATCGGGGCTTTAAACTGCCAATTTCATATGCTAAAATATCAACAGCATTTTATGGGACTGCTTAAACAGAAAATTATGATTTCTGACTGTGCGGAAAATAAAGATTTACAGAATTTATTGCATTCAGCTGAACAAGTTGGAAAACATACTTTGCAATGTGGTTTTCATTCTTGGGCCTCTTACAGGGCTGCTGTTACTGAGTTCGGTACTTAGAAGGCATGTTTGGCTTAAGGAGCAATCTCTGCCTGGTCATGTTAAACAAATTTGTTGGATGCTCCTTTAAATCAAGACAGCCTGTTTGGCAATAAGGCTGAAGAAGTTCTTAAAAAGATGGAAGATGAAGCTAAATCTATACAAACTGTGAAAGATTTCTTACAAGTGCAACCTCCAAGATTTAGTAGGCACTGGCCTACTAAGAATTGGTCCTTTCCAACTCCTTCCAGATCCACTCAAGCCAAAGCCAGATGCACCAAAAAGCACCAGGTTTCAATCCCAAGGGACTCTCAGAACTAAGCAATGGGGGGGTCCACACTTCCAAATCTGGAAATAACAAGACACCCCCCCTATGGTGAACAGTCTCAATGACTTTCCTTTAAAATTACCAAGCCACTTACCTTTTAGCTGCCCCTTTGGGGGGGAAAGATTGCTCTTTATGCAGAAACCTGGGAACTCATAACTCAGGACAAATGGGTTTTAAGTATAGTGTCCCAGGGATACAGATTTCATTTCCACACGTTGCCAACACCAAATGGGTGGCCAGAGCTTCCCCCAAATCAGTGGGCAGAGGCTCAGAAACAAGTACTTTCCCTCTTAAACATAGGGGCTATTCAACCGGTGCCAGAAGAGGAAAAAGGACAAGGTTTCTATTCCAGTCTTTTCCTGGTACCCAGAAAAGACAAATCATGGTGTCCAATTCTGGACCGGTCTACTCTAAACACCTTTTTGGACATTCCAAATTTCAAGATGCTGACTCTTCACCAGTTACTTACTTTGCTAGGCAAGGATGCCTGGTTGGCAACTCTAGATTTAAAAGAAGCTTGCCTGCATATCCCAATCAGGGAATCTTGCAGAAGATACCTAATCTTCAAAGCAGGTTACTTGCATTATCAGATGTTATGTGGTCCTATCTCGCCTACATTCCTTACTCACTGGTTCGGAGCCGAGAATCTGCTCCGACTCGGCCAAGCTTTCTAGCACAAAGTCTCTAATTGGCTGGGCTAACCTGGTATCCCAGGCTGCACCTCGCCCTAGCCCCAGATCTCGTTTGCCACTCATAGAGTTAGGACGTGGTCTCGCTTGGCTGTGGCTAAGCACCATTTTGAATACCTTTGGAATACTTTTAGTATTTTAGCAGTCTCTTTCTGTCAAAAGCTATTTTCATAGCTAATTTTCATGCTTGATTAGTTGTTGCTTGAGGTTGAGAGTTAGTTGTTTGTGGTATCTCTACTGTTTCGCGGGCTAGGCCCGTTTGTTAGGGGACCTAGTCCTCTCCTGTGTCCTCCTGGATGTTATGTGATCCTATCTCGCCTACATTCTGACTGATGGGTTCGGAGCCGATCCCTCGGCTCCGACTCGGCACGCTTATGCCAAAGAGCGAAGTCTCTTATTGGCTGAGCTTACTATATCCCAGGATGCACCACTACCAGTCCCCCAGATCTCGTTTGCCGCTAACCTGCGAAGACGTGGTCTCGAGCTGGCTGAGCTGAGTAGTAGCTTTTACTAACTTTTTCTGTCAGTTTTTTTTGCTGTCTTGTCACAAAAGCTGTTTTAACGGCTATTCTTCACTTTTGTGTGTGTTTGGAGTTTGTTAAAGACTTGTTGTGTGATTGGGTTGAGTTTGGTAGGCCTCCTTCATCTTAGGGCCTTCGGTCAGTCAACCCTCCTAAAACCTTACAGGGTTTCAAAGTACCCTTGTTATTTGCAACGCTTTTAACGATCACTGTCACCTATTATTAGGTAGTGTTAAACAGAAAGTTAGTTTGTATTTTTCTGTCAGGATTACTGAAATTGATTTTGTCATAATGTCTCAAAATCCTAGGCCTTCGGGCTTCAAAAAATGCACCAAATGCAATTTCAAAATGTCCATCACAGACGATCACTCGCTCTGTGTGTATTGTTTGGGTGCAAAACACTTACAGGAGTCATGCAGCGTGTGTCACGCTTTTTCCTCAAGGGTCCTCCAGGAGAGGAAAAATAAATTGATTCTTAAGGGGTTAATAAAACCTTCTTTTGAAGAAGCCCTGGCATCCTCTCCTTCTCCGGCTAAAAAGAAAAGGGCGTCGGTTCCGACCAGTCCGTCGGATCCGACCGCCAAAAGACATAGGCAGGCCTCTCCTTCGGCTCCAAGGACTTGAGCCGAGGCGAACAGTCTGCCTCGATGCCACCGGTCTCGACTCCTCTGGCTTCGGAGCCGATGGCTGGGGCATCGAGAGGCGGGTCACCTTCGTCGGCTCCACTGGTCTCTGAGCCAAGGGTCGCCCGCTCAGACACTTCCTCCTCGGCGCCGAAGTCCACCTCGGCACCGATGGAATCTAGTGTGTGTATTCCTTCGGCGCCGATAGTCATCGGGGCGCCGGGCGGTCCCCTAGCCCTTTGGGGCCGTTGGAGAGGCCGTCTCGAACCCGTTCAGTTTCCTCTCGGTCTTCGAGGATGTCTGATTCAGATATAGACAGGGTACTCCAAAGACTGTTCCAGTCCCCAGTCTTCCAAAAATTTGTTTCGGTTCCGACCCAGTTGGTTTCGGAGCCGATAACCCTGGCCCACCCCATTGCCATTCCTCCTCCGACTGCTTCGGCTCCGTCGGAGCAGGTGCTGTTGGAGCCGGTGGAGATCTTAGGGTCGGCTCCGACCCTTACTCCAACCCGGGCCTTCGGGTCCGAGTTTGGTACACGGACTTCTTCGGCTGGACCCGGGGGTGATGTTTGGGACCTATGCTGGGTCCCGAGCCTCCCTCGGTGCTTGCTGCGGGACTTCCGTCGGCTATCATGGCTCGGGACGGACACTCCCAGGATTCTGGGGTCCGGCTTTCAGAGCCATGAGGAGTGCCTTGGCCAAGTCTTCTTGACCATCTCTCCGGCTTTACCGGCACCTTCCCTGGGCGTGGAGACTGGGTCTTTGGCAGTTCCCTGTCCGTAGTCAGCGGAGCCCTGGGCCTGAGGTTACCCCATTGGGGTTCCCCTCCTCCTGAGGGTTCTTGAGTTGTCTTGGAGGAACCCCCAAGGAAGAGATCGTGCATGAGGAAGCACGTCGACTCCCCGAGTCTATTTCATCGAACACTGATTTGGATGCTGTAGAGGGGTCCCGTCGTCCTCGGATGATGTCTCATTTGCAGACATCTTAGAGATCCTCAAAGAACGAGGCGGCTGGATATCCAAACCCCCTCTGCTGATGAGTCAGTTCTCCTCAAGGCCTTTGGGGCTCAGCCCTGCGGCTCCTGGGTGTCTCCGGCCTCGACGAGCTTCTGGATTTAGTTTGTCGAAGGGCGTGGGAACATCCAGATACCGTGGAACCAGTCCTTTCTCGTCCAAATAAATTTTTGTCTGCCCCACCCGAGAAGGAGTTCCTCACTAAAGGCGTGGCTGTAGATGCCATGGTGGTGGCATCTGCTACACAACAGGACGTGGCAGAGGCTTCAACGTCCGTCCATCCTCCTAATAAGGAGTCTAGGAGCATGGACAGGTACGGGAAGCGCACCCTGACTTCAGCGGCCTTTACTTTAAGGTCTCTGAATTATTTGGCACATTTTACCAGGCTTCAGAGGGATCTGGTCAAGGAGTTGTCATATTCCCTCTCGGGTAACTTACCTGAGCAGCTAGCCCAGTCGGTTAGCTCTCAGTTGGCTATCCTAACGTCAATTTCTAACTCGTCCATGAGGCTCATTTCCTATGCGGCCGAAGGCGGTAGAGCGGCAGGCACAGGCGTGGCTCTACGGAGACAAGCCTGGCTCCGCTTGTGTCAGTTTGCGGAGGCCTTCAAGTCTTCCTTCGCCGACGCTCCCTTTGATGGGTCCTCTTTGTTTGGACCGAAGGTTAAAGACACCCTTACCCGCTGTGCGCAAGAGGGAAAAACTCTATCTGCCGTAGGTGCCCATCATTCCACTCCCTTTCGGCCTTACCCCAAGGCTAAAGGAGGGGGGAAGATGTGGTTCCGCAAATCTCGTAAGTTTTTCCCCAACAGCAGGAAGATTCCCCTTCCAGAGGCAGAGGACGGGGAAATTTTTCTGGGAGACGCCGTCCCAGAGGCGGCAGAGGGCCCCGCAATTCTGGAGACCGCGAGTCCTTTCGTGGCTCTTCAGCCTCCCACACATCATGAGGGATTGCCCGGCTGTGCTGCTCCGGAGCCAGTCTGGTGTCGTTTTGCCAAGCACCTAAAAGCCTGGGAGTCAATCACCCAGGACAGATGGGTGCTTCGGATCATTGCCGGAGGTTACACCATCCCATTCACATACTCACCCCCACCGTCCAAAAATCCCGGACCCACCACCCAGTCAAAGGGAAATGGCAGCCGCAGAAGCTTTAAAGCTGCTAGAAAAAGGAGTCATCCAACCGGTCCCCACAGACCAGATCGGATCAGGAAATTACTCCAGGTTCTTTTTAGTGCCAAAAGACAGGGGACCTGAGACCAATATTGGATCTCAGCAGACTGATCCAATACGTCACTAAATCCAAATGCAGAATGTACACGTTACTATCCATTCTCCCATTGTAGGAGAAGGATGTTTGTATGTGCTCCATAGACATCAAGGCGCCTATTATCACATACCGATACATCAGGCGTCCAGGAGGTATCTGCGCTTCAGCCTGGGAGTCAGTCATTACCAATTTTGTGCTCTGCCCTTTGGTCTCACCACAGCCCCCAGGGTGTTCACCAAGTGTTTGGCAGTAGTGACGGCTCACCTGAGAAGTCTTGGATTCCAAGTGTTTCCCTATCTGGACGACTGGCTCCTGACTGCCACCACCAGGCATCTATTAATGGACAACCTCAAAGCCACCATCTCCCTGGGTGCTACCCTGGGGATTACATTCAACTGGTCAAAGTCTGTCTTGCTGCCCTCTCAGCGCATAAGGTTCATAGGAGCAGAGATAGACTCAAAATTGATGCGTCTTTCTTCCTGCCGAAAGGATCCAAACTTTACAGGGCCAAGTTCAAGCTCTGATCTCGAGATCCAAAGCCCCAGCCAGGATGGTTCTACAAGTTTTAGGTTCAATGTCTGCCACGGTTCTTTTAGTTCCTCTGGCAAGATTGCACATGAGGATTCTTCAGTGGCTATTGTCAACTCAATGGTCCTTTCAGGATCTTCCCCTCAATCATCACATCATGATTACGGAAACATGCAAACGGGACCTTCGCTGGTGGCTTCAGACATCCAATCTAAATCAAGGAAGCCCCTTTGTTATTCCTCTCCAGTGGTTACCCTGACGACAGATGCCTCCCAGATAGGGTGGGGGCCTTGTCTGGGCAGGTTAGTCCAGGGCCCCTGGCTTCCAGACGAAGCTCTTCTCCACATCAATGTGTTGGAGATGAGGGCTGTACTTCTATCCCTACAGGCCTTTCACAAGTTTCTTCCTCAGGGCATCATCGCCATCCACACAGACAACATGTCGGTGGTCTGGTATCTGAACAAACAAGGAGGGACCAGATCTTACCCCCTTTGCAGAGAGGCCATGAGGGTGTGGGAATGGGCTGTAGCTACCAACCGCTTCTTGGTAGCGACCCACATTCGGGAAATCAAATATATTGGCAGACAAATTGAGCAGGACAATTCTCTCTCCTCACGAGTGGTCCCTAAACCAAACAGTAGCAGCTCAGGTTTTCAGGAGATGGGGGCCGTGCTGCGACCTATTTGCAACTCCACTAAACACCAAGTGCAAAAGGTTCTTCTCCTTGATTCCACATCAGGGAGTACCAGCTATGGATGCTCTAGCACAACCTTGGCCAACAGGGCTACTTTATGCCTTTCCTCCGATTCCACTTCTCTCCAAAGTCATTCAAAAAGCTTCTCAATTGGGGTCCGCAATGATACTGATTGCCCCATACTGGCCTCATCAGGTATGGTTTCCTTACCTGAAGAAACATGCGGTGGACGATCCGTGGACTTTAGACCTAATTCCGGACCTGCTAATTCATCAGTCAGGACATCAGCATCAGTCCCTTCGATCTTTGAAGTTGACAGCTTGGCTCCTCCACTTCCGACTTTAGTCAGAAGTCACACATTAGACCGGAAGTTGTTCACATTTTATCTTCGCCCACAAACCCACCACTAACAAATTGTACCTCAGTAAGTGGAAGAGGTTTGCTATCTGGGCTCAACTCAAGGGCTTAGACCCTATCACTGCTCCTATCCCAGAGGTTTTGAAATTCTTAACATCCCTGTTTAATCAAGGATCTTCTGTCTCTACTATTAAAGTCCAACTAGCGGCTATCTCTAAATTCCACGAATCCATGGATCCTCCATTGATGAGCAGCAGACTATGCAAAACTTTCATTAAAGGTGCGGGCCTGTTAAGACCCCCAGTTTTTCATCCTGCCTCCGTGGGATCTTGATTTGGTGCTTCGTGCATTAACATCTTCCCCTTCGAACCGGCTGCTACATGTGAGTTAAAATATCTGTCTTGGAAAACTGCCTTCTTAGTTGCAATTACTTCTGCAAGAAGAGTTTCAGAGCTTCAAGCCCTGTCTATTAAACCACCGTACTTGATTTTCCACAAGGATAGAGTATCACTTAGGCCTAATCCATCCTTTGTCCCAAAGGTCTGTTCTAATCTCTGTCTCCAACAATCTCTAGAGCTACCAGTTTTCTTCCCAAAATTCTCCAATGAAGCAGAATACACTCTCCATAAATTGGATGTTCACAGGCAATTGCGCTTCTATTTAGACAGGACTCAGCAATTTCGTAAGTCAGACCAGTTGTTTGTGTCCTTCTCAGACAATAAATTGGGTAAAACCATCACAAAAGCTACTATCTCCAAATGGATTAGAGATTGTATAACTCAGGCTTATTCTTCTTGAATAAGCAACTTACAACATCTATCAAAGCTCACTCTACCAGAGCTATGGCGACTTCTATAGCTTTTCATTCCAAGCTCGCTATATCGGAGATTTGTGCTGCGGCTACTTGGTCCAATCCGCACACTTTCATTTCCCACTATAAACTGGATGTGGCATCTAAAGGGCGAGCATCATTTGGTTCCACGGTACTCAGGAGTGTTTTCCAGTGAGCCACCCAGGATTCAGGTGCTAGGGACGCTGTCCCATCAGTCAGAATGTAGGCGAGATAGGATCACATAACATCTTTTAGTTATGTACTCACCATAACTTCAGATGTTTGGGATCCATCTCGCCTACATTCCTAATACCCACCCTCCTTCCCCCTGCCTTGGAGATCAGAAGAGATTGAACGGTTTTGAGTTCTACTGTTTTATCTTGTTTCATCTGACGATGTTATTTAAGCAGGGCGTGCATGTGTGCATGTATGCGGACAAACTAGATCTGGGGGACTGGTAGTGGTGCATCCTGGGATATAGTAAGCTCAGCCAATAAGAGACTTCGCTCTTTGGCATAAGCGTGCCGAGTCGGAGCCGAGGGATCGGCTCCGAACCCATCAGTCAGAATGTAGGCGAGATGGATCCCAAACATCTGAAGTTATGGTGAGTACATAACTAAAAGTTGTGATTTGCTGTTGTGTTAGTGGTTAACAATTTCTTTTTTTAGAAAGCGTTTAAGTTAGTTTTCTTTGTCCTGTCAAGTGTTTGTCGGTCTTCCCGCCCTCCCTTAGTGTTTGACTCTGTCGGTTGTGTGTGGCGCGGTTGCTTGCCATGTCGAAAGAACTGAAGGAACATAAACCCTCTGGGTTTAAGAAGTGTACTAAATGTGGACATAAAATGTCCATCACAAATGGGCACTCTATCTGTGTGTATTGTCTTGGTGCTATTCACTTGCAAGAGTCCTGCAGTTTCTGTCATGTGTTTAGCCCTAGGGTACTGCAGGAACGTAAAAACAAACTGATTTTGAAGGGTCTGATCAAGTCCTCCTTTGAAGAGGCCTTGGAGTCGTCCCCGCCTTCTAGTACCAAGTCTAAGCCTTCTAAGGCCAAGAAAAGATCTCCGGCTCCATCTACTTCTTAGGAGCCATCGGAGAAAGTTTGTAAATTGGATACTCCCTCCTTGGCTCCTCCGTCCTCGGGGCCAAAGGAGAAGGACTCTAATATGGATACTACCTCCTCGGCTCCATTGTCCTCGGGGCCGCAGGAGGTATCTGTTGTACTGGGTCGACCTCTGCTCAGATATTATTGGAACCTCTTCGGAGCAGGTCACCCAGTGTCAGGCATGAGTCTCCAGTCGGGAGATCTAGATCTCCCTCTTTTTCTTCCAAATCCTCTAGGCTGTCTGATTTGGATATGGATAGGGTGGTTCAGAGGCTCCTTCAGTCGCCGGTGTTAGCGAAATTGTTTTCGGCTCTGACCCAGTTGGCTCCGGAGCCGGTTCCCATGCTTGTTTTGATGATTCCTCCTCCGAACACCCATGTGTCGTCGGAGCCAGAGGGTCCTGCGCAGAGTGATGTTCTGGTGTCAGCTCTGATACCCCGGGCGAGTCTATCGGAGCTGGCCTCTGCTCCTACCAGGTCACCTCCGTCCTCTGGCTCTCAGAAGGCAAGCCTGGATGCGCCTGTGTCATTTTGCGAAGGCCTTTCAGTCTTCCTTCACTGACTCCCCCTTTGATGGGTCCTGTCTCTTCGGACCCAAAGGGAAAGACACTCTCACCAGATGTGAACAGGAGGGAAAGATCCTATCTGCCGTAGGGCCCCGTTTTTCTCTCCCCTCTAGGCCTTATCCCAAGGCTCAGAGAAAGGGGGAAAATGTGGTTCAAAAAGTCTCAGCCCCCCCCCCCCGCCTCTGGAGGGGGACTCGCCTTGAGCCGTGGAAATTATTCTGGAAGACGCTGTCTTAGAGGCAGAGGGGGGCCCCCGCAACTCGGGAGACCGCGATTCCTTTCGCGGCTCTTTTTTCCAGCGTTCCTGAGGTGTTGCCCGACTGTGCTATTCCGGAGTCAGTCGGGGGCCGAATTACGTTGCATCCAGAAGCCTGGGAGAGCATCACCCAGGATTGTTGGGTGCTTCGAATAGTTACCGGAGGTTACACTATCCCCTGTGTGTCGACACCCCCTCCAGTCAGAAGGATCCCGGACGTCCCACCCAGTCAACGGGATCAAGCAGCACTAGAAGTGGCAAAGCTGCTGGTAAAAGGAATCATCCAACCAGTCCCCTCAGACCATATTGGATGAGGAACTTACTCACGACTCTTTTTGGTGCCGAAAAGAACAGGGGACCTGAGACCCATTCTGGATATCAGTCGACTCCATCGCTACGTTCTGAAGTCCAAGTTCCGAATGGTCACACTTCAGTCCATTTTTCCACTGCTGGAGAAAGGAGTATGGATGTGCTCCATCGATCTCAAAGATGCCTACTATCACATCAAAATGGAAAAGGCATCCAGGAGTCATTTACGCTTCCGGCTAGGAGCCAGTCACTTCCAGTTTTGTGTCCTGTCCTTTGGTCTCACCACAGCCCCCAGGGTATTTACCAAGTGCTTGGCAGTGGTGATGGCTCACCTGAGACGTCTAGGATTCCAGGTGTTTCCGTATCTGGGCGACTGGCTTCTCGCCGCCCCCACCAGGCATCTGCTCATTCAAGCCAGGGAGACGACATCTCACTTTGCCAACGTCTAGGAATTACTTTGAACTGGGAAAAGTCTGCCTTGCAGCCTTCACAGCATGTTGTTTTTATAGGCGCAGAGCTAGACTATTCAAATGAGCGCCTTTCTGCCACAGGACAGGATAAGGGTGTTGCAGTCTCAGATCCACGCACTGTTGCCCCTCAGGAAAGTTCAGGCCAGGTTAGTTCTTCAGCTCTTGGGATCCATGGCCTCCACCATCATGCTGGTACCCCTGGCCAGGTTACACATGCAGATCCTACAGTGGCTCCTGTCTGTTCAGTGGTCCTTTCAAAAGCTTCCTCTTTCCCACTTGATACTTCTCACGGAGCGATGCAAACAGGACCTTCTCTGGTGGCTACGCTCCTCCAATCTGGACAGAGGAAGGAGCTTGGTTCCTATGTCTGCAGTGGCCACGGTGACCACAGACTCCTCCCAGATGGGATGGGGGGTGCATTATCTAGGCAGGATGGTCCAAGGCACCTGGCAAGACCACGAGGTGCATTTGCACATCAATGTTCTGGAGATGAGAGCGGTGTTTCTGGTGTTGCGAGCACTCCAGGACTTTCTACTTCTGGGAACGATTGCAATTCACTCGGACAACATGTCGGTGGTGTGGTACCTGAACAAGCAGGGGGAACCAGATCTTATCCCCTCTGCAGAGAGACCATGTGAGTGTGGCAGTGGGCAGTGTCTTCCCAACGGTTTCTAGTGGCAGCGCACATTCCGGGGAGTTCCAACGTGATAGTGGACAGGCTAAGCAGAGCTATTCTGATGCCTCATGAGTGGTCCCTGAACAACCGAGTGGCTGTTCAGATCTTTAAAAAGTGGGGTCAGCCTTGCTGCGATCTCTTTGCCAGCCCCCTCAATGCCAAATGCAGCAAGTACTTCACTCTGATTCCCCCCCTACAGGGGGAATCACCCAGGGACGCTCTAGCTCACGATTGGCCCCCTGGTCTGGTCTAAGCTTTCCCTCTGTTTCCTCTGTTGCCAAGAGTGATACAGAAAGCCATTACCGTGGGAAGCAGGATGATTTTTATTGCTCCACACTGGCCTCGACAAGTATGGTTTCCCTTTCTTCAAAGGTACGCACTGGACGGTCCGTGGACTCTGGCCCAGTGCCGGACCTCCTGATTCACATGTCGGGACAACTTCATCCATCCCTGCAAACCCTCAGGTTGACTGCCTGGCTGCTCCAGTTCCATCCCTAGTCAGGCTACATTCCTTTTCTCCTGAAGTGGTGCACATCTTGTCTTCTCATAAGTATTCCACCAGGAAGATTTATTCTAGCAAATGGAGGAGATTCTCCATTTGGGCTCAGGCCCAAGGGTTGGATCCCTTCACAGCCCCTATTTCGTCGGTCTTGGATTTTTTAGCCATGTTTCGTCAGGGCTCCGCCCGCTACCATTAAAGTACAGTTGGCCGCAATTTCCAATTTTCACACATCTTATGAGCCCTCTCTTATGGGCCACAAGCTCTGTAAAGCCTTTCTAAAAGGCGCTTAGTTACTTCGTCCCCCAATTTCTGAGCCTGTACTGCCCTGGGACCTGAACCTTGTGCTACAAGCTATTTCGTCACCACCCTTTGAACCGGCTGCCACTTGCGACTTAAAATTCTTATCTTGGAAGACGGCCTTTCTGATGGCCATTACATCGGCCAGGAGGGTATCAGAACTTCAAGCCTTGTCCATTAAACCTCCATATTGGGTCTTTCACAAGGACAGAGTCTCTCTCTCTCTCAGGCTTAACCCGTCTTTTCTCCCGAAGGTGTCAACCCTGGTCAATATTCATCAATCTGTTGAGCTACTAGTGTTTTTTCCGAACTTTTCCAATAAAGCAGAGTTCAGGTTGCATCAGTTGGATGTGCACAGACAACTGAGATTTTATTTACATAGGACGAAGCAAGTTAGGAAATCTGATCAATTGTTTGTGTCCTTTTCAGAGAACAGAGCAGGTAGTCCTGTTTCCAAGTGCACCATTTCTAAATGGATCAGAGACTGTATTTCATTCATTTACTCGTCAGCAGACAGAACTTTACCCTTTCCCGTCGAGGCTCATTCTACCAGGGCTATGTCTACGTCAGTAGCTTTCCATGCTAGACTTTCCTTGGAACATATTTGTGCTGCGGAAACTTGGGCTTTTCCCAACACTTTTATTACTCATTACAAGTTGGACATGGCTTCTAGGGGCCGGGCTTCCTTTGGTTCCACGGTTCTCAGGAATCTTCCTATGAGCCTCCCAAGATAGAGGTGCCGGGGACGCTGTCCCGTGAGTAAGGAATGTAGGCGAGAAAGGACCACATAACATCAGTTAGTTATGTACTCACCATAACTATCGATGTAAGTGGTCCATCTCGTCTACATTCCTACGTACCCTCCCACCTGCCCCCTTCCTAGAGGAATTGGAAGAATTTTTTTTTTTGGCTCCATGGACCCCTCAAGGTCAGTGATTTGTTCCCCTATCTGGCTAGATTTTCTTCCAGTGTTTATTGAGTATGGGTTATGAGTGTTATGATTGTTATGATTGCAAACAAGATCTGGGGCTAGGGCGAGGTGCAGCCTGGGATATTGGGTTAGCCCACCCAATTAGAGACTTTGTGCTAGAAAGTTTGGCCGAGTCTGAGCCGATTCTCTGCTCCGAACCCATGAGTAAGGAATGTAGGTGAGATTGACCACATACATCGATCATTATGGTGAGTACATAACTAACTGTTCCCTGCACTGCCCTTTGGCTTGTCTACTGCTCCCAGGGTGTTCACAAAATGCCTGGCTCCAGTAATTGCATTTTGCAGGCAAAGAAATATTCAAATATATCCATACCTGGACGATTGTCTAATTCAGGGAGAAAACCAGGCCATACTTATAAATCATTTGGCATTTGTAAAAAGGGTTCTAAGTTGTGTAGGGTACACCATAAACGAAAAGAAATCACAACTGGTACCCTCTCAACAGGTTACATTCCTGGGTGCAGGCTTGAATACAACTGCCCAGATGGCTTTCCTCATGCCAGAAAAGCAAATTCATTTGGTAACTTACTTCAAATAAGTGGCCACAAAAACCCTGCTATCTGCAAGACAAATACTGCAAACCTTGGGGTTCATGGCCTCCTGCATTCTTCTAATTCCATATGCATGACTGCATATGAGAAACTTCAGTGAAGCTTAAAAAGTCTATGGAGTCAACATTGTCACAGCCTGGAAACAATGATTCCTATCATACCTTGCCTATGCCTAGAGTTCCTATGGTGGGCAGAGGCCTGCCACCAAAACAAGGGACTGCCATTCACACTACCCACTGCCGCCCAACAGACTCATCAGACTATGCTTGGGGGGCTCACCTGACAGGGAAGTGCATTCAGGGCAAATGGAGCCCAAATCAAATGCACCTACATATCAATCAAACATAAATGTTAGCTGTACAAAATGCTCTGACAGCCTTCTAGGACTACATACATCCAGGACAACTAATGGTAAAGACAGACAACACCATGGTTATGTGGTACATAAACAAGCAGGGGGGTACACATTCCTACCCCCTCTGCAGACTAGCCATGGCATTGGTCTTGAGCTACCAAGTGCTACTAAAAGCTCAATTCCTGCCAGGATAACTGAATGAATGTACAGGCAGACGGACTAAGCAGAAATCTCATGGGCCCACACAAGTGGAAACTGGAACGACGGATTTTCAACATGTTCGCAAGCAAATGTGGGAGCTCAGACATAGATCTGTTTGCCCCCCCCCCCCCCCCCCCCCCAGAACTACCAGTTGGACAAATATTGCACAAGAACTCCTCACAAAAAAGCCTGGAAAGTGGATGCTCTGTCCTTTACCTGGAAATCAGTCTACGCCTTTCCCCCTCTGCCTCTGCTTTTCAAAGTTCTGCTAAAAGTCAAACAGGACAAACCAAAAATGATTTTTAATTGCTCCAGACTGGCCACACCAACACTGGTACCCACTCCTGTACAGTGTGTGTCAAATTTCTCCATGGTACCTGCCTCCGACACCGTATGTCTCAGCAGGAGAACCAAATTCTGCACCCTCGGCTCCCAACATTGAACCTTGCAGCTTGGCTAATCCCTTAAATTCACCCTTAGCGTCCCTCAGCAAACCTGTGATGGATGTCATCTTGGAGGCGAGAAGACCTAGTACTAGAAAATCTTATGCTGAGAAATGGAAAAGATTCTGTGCCTGAAATCAGTCTCAATTTATGAGCACAGCAACACCCAATTTACCTCAGATTTTGCAATACTTAACTGAGATGCTTCACAAGGGCCTGTCTTTTTCCTCCATTAAAATCTACTCCTCAGCCATTTCGGCTCATTATAACACAGAACCTCCCCTCTTCTCTCATCCTGTGCTCAAGCAGTACCTCAGAGGGGCCAAAAACTTGACCACCCAGGAGAGCTCCAACCCCTGCCCTGGGACCTTAACTTTGTATTGGAGAAACTCACTCTGCCTCCTTTCGAGCCAGCTGCTACTTCAGACTTAAAATTTCTTTCTTGGAAAACGGCCTTCCTTTTAGCAATCATTTCAGCTAGAAGGATACCTGAATTACAGGCCCTTATGGCAGTGGAGCCATTCATCATCTCTCATGCGGACAGGGTGTCACTCAGGACCAATCCATCCTTCATGCCAAGGTGGTATCCAGTGTGGCTCTTAATCGGTCCATTCATTTGCCAAATTTCTTTCCAATCCACAGAACAAAGGGGAACGGATTCTGTATTCATTGGATGTGCGCAGACAACTTTTATTCTACTTGGACAGGACTAAACCTCGAAGAAAATCTGAACAACTGCTGGTAGCATTTGCTGCAGGGGCAGAGGGAAAGGCTATTTCAAAATAAACCATTTGTAAATGGATAAGCCATTGCATTTATTTATGCTATAAGCACCATGGAAAACCTATTCCCCAGGGGATCAGATCTCTTTCCACCAGGGCTGCATCTACTTCTGCAGCCTTTCTCAGAGGTGTTCCTACCAGGGATATTCTAGAAGCTGCTACCTGGAGTTCAGTTCATACTTTCACCAAGCATCAACATTTACCAATTTTCTCTAAATCCAGAACTGGCTTTGCCACTGCTGTCTTGCAGGGCCTTATAGCTGGTCCTAATGCTGTATAAATCCATCCACCCAACCATACCTTTGGGAATCTACCCAAATGTAATGATTGCAACAGTGAAACACGAAGAACATAGTACAGTTGTGTACACTTACCATAAATGTAGATGTTTGAGTGTATTCACTGTTGCAGTCCTGGTTACCCTCCCTCCAGTCCCCTGTTTTTCTCTTACTGTACCTCTTTCTTTTACTATGCTTAAAAGCCTTTTTGGTGTATTTGCTTTTGGTTGGAGGTATATTTTTGTGTGTTTAATTTTATTTTGCTCCCCATTTGGGGGGCACCTGACATCTAGGGCAAGAAAAAGTGATGTAATGGCATCTGCTGCATGTTTTATACCCCTGACGACCTGACGTCATGGAAGGAGGACAGTAACTGATGCTGGATGCAAGACTTAGTTAATCGGGCCGACTGAGGGCAACCTGCCAGCAGATTACCCAAATGTAATGACTGCAACAGTGAATACACTCTAACATCTACATTTATGGTAAGTGTACACAACTGTACATTTCCTCTGATGACCAGGATGTACCCTTGTCTACCTATGAGGATTCTGATGCTGAGGACTCTATTCCCTTTGCCCCCCCCCAGAGGATTTCTCTTTTGGTGAAGCCTTGCATATTCTCAGGGAGCATTTTCGTTGGGAAAGTCAGGATTTCTGATTCTAAAAAGTGGCTTAGGGATTTCTTACTCCTGCCCCAGCATACTAGACATTGTTGATGCCTTTTTGGAATCTAGCTTGGACCCTGATTTTTTTACCTCCTGCTCCCAGAAAACCTGGTAGATATTACAGGGTCCCTGACTCTCGCAAGTTCCTTTTTAAAAATCCTACTGCGGATCCTGAGAAAATTTTACAGTGACCCAAGGGCATTTAAAGCTACTACTGTCAAAAAAATCCTACCTCCTTTGATAGAGACTCCAGGGCGCTGGATAGATGGGGTAAGAAGGTATACACTTCTGCAACTTTGGCCATTGGAGCCTTAAACTGTCAGTTTCATATGTTAAAGTGTCAGCAGCATATTATTGGATTGCTTAAATAGAAAATTATGTTGATTCCTGATTGTGCTGAAAATAAGGATTTACTGCATTCAGCTGAACAAGTTGGAAAACATACTTTGCAATGTGATTTTGATTCACTAGAGGCATCTTGCAGGGCTGCTGTAACTGGGTCTGTGCTTAGAAGGCATGCTTGGCTTAAGGAGCAATCCTTGACGGATCATGTTAAAGTGAAATTACTGGATGCTCCCTTAAACCAGGACAGTCTGTTTGTCAACGAGGCCGAAGAAGTTCTTAAAAAGATGGAGGAAAAAGATAAATCTATGCAAACCGTTAAAGATTTTTTTTAAGTACAACCTCCAAGGTTTAGTAGGCATTGGCCTTCCAAGAATTGGATCTTTCCTGCCTCTTCCAGACCTTCTCAGTCCAAGCCAGATCCAGAAGAGCTCCCAGGCTTCAGTCCCAGGGTATTCACAGGACTAAACAGTGGGGGGCCTCCACTTTCAAATCTGGGAGTAATAAAACTCCCCCCTATGGTAAACTGTCTCAGTGACTTCTTTTTAAAACTTTCAAGCACTTCTCAACTGACTGTCCCTTTGGGGAGAAAGATTGCTCTTCATGCAAAGAACTGGGGACTCGTTACCCAGGACAAATGGGTTTTAAATATAGTGTCCCAGGGATACAGATTTCACTTCCACACATTACCAACACCAAGCGGGGTGGCAAGATCTACCCCCAAATCAGTGGGCAGAGGCCTAAAAGCAAGTACTTTCTCTCTCAAGCATGGGGGCTATTCAGTTGGCACCAGAAGAGGAAAATTGACAAGGTTTCTACTAGAGACTTTTCCTGGTACCCAGAAAGGACAATTCATGGCGTCCTATCCTGTACCTGTCTACTGTAAACACCTTTTTTGGTGATTCCAAAATTCAAGATGCTGACTCTTCACCAGTTGCTCCCTCTGGTAGGCAAAGACACCTGGTTGGCAATACTAGATTTAAAGGAAACATACCTGCACATCCCAATCAGGCAATCTTGCAAAAGATACCTACACTTCAAAGCAGGCTACATCACCATCAGTTCTCTGCATTGCCCTTTGGCTTGTCTACTGCACCCAGGGTATTCACAAAGTGCCTAGCTCCGGTCATTGCATTTTGCAGGCAAAGAAATATTCAAATATACCCATACCTGGACGATTGTCTAATTCAGGCAGAAAACTAGGACATTCCTTTGAATCATCTGACCTTTATACAAAGGGTGTTAACTTGTCTGGGGTACACCATAAATGAAAATAAATCAAATTATATTCCTGGGAGCAAGCTTGAATACAACTTCCCAGATGGTTTTCCTCATGCCAGAGAAACATTCATTTGACAACCTACTTCGAACAAGTGGCCGCAAAAACCCTGTTATCTGCAAGGCAAATACTACAAGCATTAGGGTTCATGGCCTCCTGCATTCTTCTAATTCCATGTGCAAGACTGCATATGAGGAAACTACAATGGTATCTAATAAGCCTGTGGTGTCAACATTCTCAGGATCTAGAAGCAATGATTCATTCATATCTTGCCTGTGCCTAGAGTTCCTTTGGTGGGCGGAGACCTGCCACCAAAACAAGGGACTACCATTTACACTACTCCCTGCCCCCCAAACCCTAACAGACGCATCGGACTATGCATGGGGGGCTCACCTGGCATGAAAGTGTGTTCAGCGCAAATGGAACTCAAGTCAAATGCACCTGCATATCAATCAAAAAGAAATGTTAGCTGCACAGAATGCTCTGACAGCCTTCCAGGACCACATTCTTCCAGGACAATTAATGTTAAAGATGGACAACACCACTGTTAATGTGGTACATAAACAAGCAGGGGGCGTACACATTTTTACCCCCTCTGCAGACTAGCCATGGCATTGTGGAGCACAGCACTGAGCTACCAAGTGCATCTACAAGCTCAATTCCTGCCAGGAAAACTAAATACACTGGCAGAAGAACTAAGCAAAAACCTCATGGACCCACATGAGTGGAAACTGGAACCAAGGATTTTCAACATGTTGACAAGCAAATGGGGGAGCCCAGATATAGACCTATTTGCCTCCTCCCAGAACTATCAATTGAACAATTTTTGCACAAGGACTCCCTACAAACAAGCTTGGAAAGTGGATAATCTGTCCTTTAACTGGAAATATCCAATCAGTCCAAAGTACTACTAAAGATCAAACAAGGCAAGCCAAGGACAATTTTGATTGCACCACACTGGCTACACCATCACTGGTACACCCCCCCTCTTGCGCAGTGTCACTGTTGGCCCCATGGCACCTGCTTCAGACTCCTACCCTATTATTTCAGCAGGAGAACCAGATTCTGCACCCTCAGCTTCACACACTGAACCTAACAGCTTGGCTAATTACCTAATCTCTCCTCTACCATCCCTCAGTAAACCAGTGATGGATATCATTTTAGAGGCAAGGAGGCCTAGTACTAGAAAATCTTATGCTGAAAAATGGAAAAGATTCTGTGCATGAAACCAGTCTCAAGGGATGAGCACAGCAGTGCCCAATTTACCTTGGATTTTATAATACTTAACTGAGATGCTTCACAGGGTCCTGCCTTTCTCCTCCATCAAAATTCACGCCTCCGCTATTTCAGCTCATTATAACACAGAACCTCCCCTCTTCTCTCATCCACTGCTCAAGCAGTTCCTCAGAGGGGCCAAAAATTTACGACCACCAAGGTGAGCTCTAACTCCAGCCTGGGACCTTAACTTTGTATTGGAGAAACTCCCTCTTCCTCCTTTCGAGCCAGCTGCTACTGCAGACTTAAAATTCCTTTCTTGGAAAACAGCTTTCCTTTTGGCAATCACTTTAGCAAGAAGGGTATCTGAATTACAGGCCCTTATGGCAGTGGAGCCTTTCATCATCTTTCATGCGGACAGGGTGTCCCTCAGGACCAATCCCTCCTTCATGCCCAAGTTGGTACCCAGTGTGGCCCTTAATCAGTTCATTCATTTGCCAATCTTCTTTCCTAACCCACAGAACAAGGGGGAATGGATACTGCACTCCTCAGATGTGCGCAGACAACTTAGATTCTACTTGGACAGGACTAAACCTCAGAGAAAATCTGAACAACTGCTGGTGGCATTTTCTGCAGGGGCAGAGGGGAAGGCTATTTCAAAGCAAACCATTTCCAAATGGATAGGCCATTGCATTTATTTCTCCTACAAGCACCATGGAAAACCTATCCCACAAGGGATCAGGCCCCACTCAAGCAGGGCTGCATCTACCACTACAGCCTTTCTCAGAGGCATCCCTACCAGGGACATCCTAGAAGCTGCTACCTGGAGTGCTGTACGTACTTACACCAAGCATTATCATCTGCCAATTTTCTCTAAATCCAGAGCTGGGTTTGCCACTGCAGTCTTGCAGGGCCTTATAGCTGGTCCTAATGCTATCTGAATTCCTCCTCCCATCCATAGCTTTGGGAATCTACCCAAATGTGATGAATGCAACTGTGAAACACAAAGAACATAGTACAGTTGTGTACACTTACCATAAATGTAGATGTTCGAGTGTATTCACTGTTGTAGTCCTGGTTACCCTCCCTCCAGCCCCCTTACTTCTTTTTGCTGTACCTCTGCTCTCCTTTACTATGCTCAAAAGCTTTTTGGTGTAGTTGCTTTTTTGTTGGAGGTATATTCTTGTTTATTTATAGATTTAATTGCTTCCCATTAGGGGGGCACCTGACATCTGGGGCAAGAAAAACTGATGTAATGGCGTCGGCTGCATGTTTTATACCCCTGACGTCACGTAAGAAGGGACAGCAACCGATGCAGGACCCAAGACTTTGTTAATCAGGCCGACTGAGGGCTACTGCAAGAAGATAACTCAAATGTGATGACTGCAACAGTGAATACACTCTAACATCTACATTCATGGTAAGTGTACACAACTGTACTTTCTCTACCTTTCAGGACTCTTTAGATAAGGGCAAGACCCAAGAAGAGCATTCAAAATCTTCCAAGCCTTCTTCTGGATAGGAGCCAAAGAAAAGCTCATAGACTCCAAAAAAAAAAAAAAATCACAGACCATCTACCTCGGTGCCACAAGTTTTGGAGCCCGACGGTTGTGTTTGTTGTTAGGAGCCAGTCCCTGGTTCTGGAGCCAGTATCTCCTACCCTTAAGTCTCCTATTTTACAGTCATTGGCTTCTGTCATAACCTCTTCTTGGTCCTCGACTCTCTGATAAGGGTGTGGATCATGTGGTGCAGAGGCTTTTGCAGACAATGGCACTAGCTAAGATTTTGTCAAGACCAACCCTTGGGGCTTCGTGCCAGACTGAGACCCAGTCCGTTACTTCTGTTCATCCTCCGATCCAACTCCAGGTTTCAGAGCCGGAGTGTTCAGAGGTGATGACTGTGGATCAGCCGGAGCCCACACCTGTTCCAGGTCTGTCGGTTCCATCTCTTCTGGTTTCCTCCATGCCAACTGTGTAGGGTCTAGGTGCCGAAACTCGTCGGTCGGGTTCAGGGAGGGTAATCAAACCGACCTCTCCGTTCTGATTTTACCTGTCTGGCTTCGGTGCAGCTGAGCTCGTGCTCCTACCTCAGGCTCGGATTCCACCGCCTTGGTGCTGGGGACATCACCTGCTTCTTTGGATCTAGGGGATGTCCTTCAAGGATGCATCTGCAGTCATAACATATGGGTTGTCCTGCCTCAGGCAGCCCTTCGGTCGGATTCCGAAGTCTGGGTCTGGCCTCGGCTGATGTCGCACCTTCCCCGACGTCAGAGCGTCTGGGGTATAAAAGCATCAGCCGACGCCATTTTCCTCTGTCTTTCTTGCCGCGCGGTGCCCGAAGCAGAAGCTGTTCGCAAGTGCCGGTCGGTCAGATCCAGTGATTTCAGCTACCGAAAACTTCGAAAAAGCTAAGTACCCCGTTGGGGACTCTTTCTTGCCTCAGCCGATGTCAGATAAAGTAAATAATTGTTTAACTTGTGGGGAAACAAATACCTCATAAGGATTTCCATTCCTACTGCCTTCCTTGCTTAGACCCAGACCACGACGTATCATCCTGTTCAGCCTGTGCTTCCTTCAACCGACTAACTCTTAGACGTCGGTCGGAGTTTGCAGAGGAATTTTTTGGGGCTAGTTTTGCATATAAAATGCCGTCGGAGACTCCGACATCACATTTGGTGAAGGAAAAGGACAGATGCTCGCGGCCCGCGGTTTTGGCTGAAACCACGGTAAGGCCTACCGCGAGTGTCTGTTTCGGCCGAAACAGAGTCCTCGGAGATTCCTTCATCCGAATCCACTCAACCGACCACCGCGACCCGGGAGGTCCCGGCTGAGTCGGCTACCTACCGAAACCAGTGCCCAGGATATGTCCGACACCATACCTTTGGACATATCTACTCCTGCACGTGGGGCAGCTAGGCCCCCTGCTTCCATGTCCATTAAGGCCTTTTCTAGGGCTAAAGCTGCTAAACTTTCTAAAGCTTTGCCTCCCAAGACTACATCCCAGAGGCCTTCCTCTAGTTCTCAGATCCTCAGCCTTGCAGAGGACCTTATTTCTTTAATTAGAGGTTCACAACCACACCCGGACAGGGCCTCTCACCCTCCACCAGACAAAAGGCCCAGGACTGAGCCTTCTGACCCACACTGTTCAGATGAGTCCTCGGATGGTTCTGAGTTGTCAGACCACCAGGAGGAGGCTTATTTGCCCTATGAGGATTCTGATGCAGAAGAATCTATCCCTTCGGCCTCCCTCCTGAAGAGTTTTCCTTTGGTGAGACTTTACACTCCATGAGAGAGCATTTTCAATGGCAAGGTCAGGATTTCTCGATTCTAGAAAAAGATTAAGGACCTTTTTACATTTGCCTCGGCATAGGCCCTTAGCTATACCTCCTGTTTTGAATGTAATTGATGATGTGTACAATGATGTCAGTACAGCCCCTGATACTCTCCCCCCGGCCAAACCTGATAGATACTACAGGGTCCCGGATTCTCATTTTCATCTGTATAAAGCCCATTCTGCAGACCCAGAAACTATTACTCTGGGCCCTAAAGGGGTTGCGGCTGCCACTGCCAAAAATCCTCTACCTTCTGAAAGAGAGTCTAGAGCTTTAGAGAGATGGGGAAAGAAGGTATATACTTCTGCAACTCTTTCCGTCAGGGCTCTAAATTGTCAATTTCATATGATACAGTACCAAGAGTATTTGTTAGATGAACTGAACAAGAAGCTTTCTTCTCCTGAGCCCCTTGACCGTAAATCCCTTCAGGATTTGGTACACAACTCGCAGCAGGTTAGTAATCATTTCTTAAAATGTGGTTATGATGCATTGGAGGCTTCATTTAGGTCAGCTATGACTGGGGCAGTTATTCGTAGGCATGCCTGGCTGAAGGAACAATCTTTGCCAGACCATGTTAAAGCTAAACTCCTGGATGCTCCAATGGAGAAACAAAATTTATTTAGCTCCTCTGCTCAGGAGGTCTTAAAGTATGAAGAAAAGGCAAAATCTGTGCAAACAGTTAAGGATTTCCTACAAGTACAACCACCGAGATTCAGCAGAAACTGGCCTACTAAGAAATGGTCCTTTCCAGACTCGGACAGAGCCCAGAGGCAGGAACAGACGCCCCAGAGGCAGAGGCCAATCTAGGGGCTCTTACAGAGGCCGCCAGTGGCAGCCTGCCAACCAGAGAGGTAGTGCAACAGCAGCAACAACAACTACTACACCAGGACAGGCTCAATGACTTTACTCTGATTCCGCCCACCAGGGCTCAACTGGAAGCACCCTTGGGCGGAAAGCTGGCTTTATTCTTGGAAAATTGGCATTGTATTACAAGGGACACATGGACACTGCAAATAACAGACAAAGGATACAGGTTCCACTTCCACACTTTGCCAAAAAGAAACGGAATGCCAAACCTGCCACCAAATCAGAGGGCAGAGGCTTTAAAGCAGATCAACAACTTGCTTCAAATGAAAGCTATAGAAAAGGTACCACTTTCAGAGCAAGGCCAAGGATTTTACTCCAGACTATTCCTTGTACCAAGAAAAGAAAATCAATGGAGGCCTATTCTCGACCTGTCCGCACTGAATACTTACCTTATTGTGCCAAAATTCAAGATGCTGACCCTACAGCAACTTCTTCCCATGTTGGGCAAGGAGTCTTGGCTGGTGACTCTAGATCTCAAGGAGGCATACCTGCACGTCCCTATTCGACCAAACACCAGAAGACACCTCAGATTTCTTGCAGGATCAGAGCATTATCAATTCTCAGCATTGCCCTTTGGCTTATCTACTGCACCCAGAGTATTCACGAAATGCCTGGCATCAGTAATTGCACACTGCAGACTTCAGGGGATTCAAATCTACCCTTATCTGGACGACCGCCTTATACAAGCAGACAACAAGGTAAATTTGATAAAAGACTTGGCCTATGCCATCCACCTGCTACAGGCATTGGGATACACAGTCAACATCCAAAAAATCAAGACTGGTTCCATCCCAAAGGATAACCTTTCTGGGTGCGGATCTAGACACAACCACCCAAATGGCCTTTCTCACAGAAGAAAAACAAAAACAACTTCCGGATTACTTCATGAATCTGACAAGGCAAGCTCAGCTTACTGCAAGGAAAATCCTGCAGGCCCTGGGTTACATGGCATCCTGCATAATCCTGATACCACAGGCCAGGCTGCATATGAGAAAATTACAATGGTACCTAAGGAGTGTATGGTCTCAACACAGTCACAGTTTGGAAACTTTGATACCAATCATTCCTTGCCTTCAAAAGGAATTCCTGTGGTGGGCTCAGGCCTGCCAGTCCAAGAGAGGGTTGCCTTTCAACAAACCAAAAACAAAACAAACCATCACCACGGACGCTTCAGACCCGAGGATGGGGAGCACACATGGAGGGCAACTGTATCCAAGGCTTATGGCCTCGAGGGCAGCTACACATGCACATAAACCAAAAGGAAATGCTGGCAATGATGCATGCAATCGAGGCTTTCAAACCCTTCCTCCATCAAGGACATCTGTTAATAAGGACAGACAACACCACGGTCATGTGGTACATAAGCAGGGAGGCGCACACTCCTACCCTCTATGCCTGCTGGCTATGAATCTATGGGAGCTATGCCTGAAACTCAGTATCCAACTGCAGTCCCAGTTCGTGCCAGGAAAGGAAAATGCACTGGCAGACAGCTTAAGCAGAACTACCATGGATGCACACGAATGGATGCTGCACCCAGACATCTTCCAACTCATAACAAAGGCATGGGGAACGCCGGAGATGGATCTGTTCGCCTCCCCCCTCAACCATCAACTGAGGACATTCTGCTCAAGGACATACCACCCACAAGCATGGAGGGTGGACTCTCTCTCTTTCAGCTGGAAAGCTCTAAAAGTATATGCCTTCCCACCTCTTCCTTTAATGTACAAGGTTCTACTGAAGGTCAGGGAGGAACAGCCAAGAGTGATTCTGATAGCTCCAGACTGGCCAAGGCAACACTGGTATCCACTATTGAGGAGCATGTCACAGGCAAAACCATGGCCTCTCCCCCTATGGCCTCTTCTTCTGACGCAGAACAATTTCAAGATCATGCATCCCAATTTGAAAACATTGCAGCTAACTGCCTGGAAAATCCCTTAAATCCAAAACAAAATGTTTTATCACAGAGAGTGAAGGACATTATCATGGAAGCTCACCGGCCTTCCACAAGGAAGACATACTCAGCTAAATGGAAAAGATTTTTCATTTGGAACACATCAAAAGGCTTAGATGTGACAGTGGCAAGCATGACACATATTCTGGAATACCTAGCAGAACTGTTCCACAATGGCCTTTCCTATTCTTCCATTAAGATTCATGCCTCAGCAATTTCAGCAGAATACAATGTGGATCCACCTATCTTCTCACACCCTCTCCTCAAGCAATTTCTGAGAGGGATCAAAAATATCAAACCTCCAAGAAAACCCCCTTTACCTGCTTGGGATCTCAACTTTGTCTTGGAGAAACTAACACTTCCTCACTTTGAACCAGCAGCAACAGCGGATCTTCAGTTTCTGTCTTGGAAAACTGCATTCCTTCTGGCAATAACTTCAGCAAGAAGAGTATCTGAGTTACAAGCATTAATGGCAGTACAGCCATTTCTTATCTTCCATCAGGACAGAGTTACACTAAGAACTAATCCTACTTTTATGCCAAAGGTGGTATCTAGGGTATCCTTGAACCAAGCTATTCACTTGCCTACGTTCTTCCCAAATCCACAGAATAGAGGGGAAAAACTTCTGCACACCCTGGATATACACAGACAACTACGCTACTACTTGGACAGAACTAAAAGTAGCAGAAAAACTGACCAACTATTTGTAGCACATGCTGCTGGTGTGCAAGGAAAAGCAATTTCCAAACAGACAATTTCAAAATGGATAGGAAATTGCATTCGATTTTATTACTCCTTTCATGGAAAGTCAGTTCCTGCAAACATCAGGCCTCATTCCACAAGGGCCACGGCCACCACTACAGCCTTCCTACGTGGGGTGGCTACCAAGGATATTTTAGAAGCTGCTACTTGGAGCTCCGTGCATACATTTACCAAACATTACAATCTACCTTTATACTCCAGATCCAGAGCAGGCTTTGCTACTGCAGTCCTGCAGGCGATCTTAACTACACCATCTTTTTCTTAGTAAATCCTCCCCCAGATTGGCTGTGGTATTCTACCCGTATGTTATGACTGCAGATGCATCCTTGAAGGACATAGTACAGTTTTGTACCTACCATAAATGTAGATGTCCGATAGGTATGCATCTGCAGTCAGGTTTACCCTCCCTCCTATCCCTCTGTGGTATTCCTAGGGTGTTTACCCCTCTTTTAGCTAGCTGGGGGAATCTATTATGGTGTATTTGTTTGTATATACATGTGTGTGTATGTATGTATGTGTATATGTATATATATATATATATATATATATATATATATATATATATATGATTTTGCAAATGTTTGGAATTCTATTGCATTTATCCAAATTTAGCCTTCCTAGAGGGCATCTGGGGCAAGAAAAACTGAGGAAAATGGCGTCGGCTGATGCTTTTATACCCCAGACGCTCTGACGTCGGGGAAGGTGCGACATCAGCCGAGGCCAGACCCAGACTTTGGAATCCGGCCGACCGAAGGGCTGCCTGAGGCAGGACAACCCATATGTTATGACTGCAGATGTATACCTATCGGACATCTACATTTATGGTAGATACAAAACTGTACTTTTCCTGTCATCGGAGCCAGGGGTTTTTAATGCCTTGAGAGTATTGTCCCATCCGGCTCCCACATCATCAGAACTGGCAATCTCTCCCCCACAGTGCCTGTGTCTAACTATGCTTCACTTGTCCCTCAAAAGCTTAGAGACCCCAGAGCCTCAGGTCACCCCATTGAGTGAGCCCTGCTCTTCCCAGGGCTCACCAGAAAGCTCCCACTGAGGAGGTTCCCAGGAAGAGACTTTGCAAGAGGAATCATCTTGACTCCCCACAGGAATCCATCACGTCTGATACTGACTTAGATGAGTCAGAAGTGTCCCCACGGTCCCCCTCTGATAACTCATTCGGAGATGTCTTGGAAATTCTTCACCAGAGGAGTGGCTGGAAGCCCATTAACCCTACTGATGATGAGTCCGTTTTCCTGAAGACTTTCTGGTCTCAACCCTCCACCTCTTGGGTGTCTCCTCCTTTTGATGAGCTGATAGAACTCATCCCTCGAAAGGCGTGGGAGTCCCCAGATACCCTGGAACCTGTCCTTAGGAGGCCTAACAAATTTGACCCCTCCCCCCCCAGGACAAGGCTTTCCTAACTAAAGGAGTACCCGTCAATGCTTTGGTGGTGGCAGACACCAAGAAGGAGTTGTCAGACAAATCTACATCTGTTCATCCTCCTAACAGGGTTTCTAGAATCATGGACAGATATAGTAAGCGCATGTTTAATTCAGCGGCCTTTGCTCTTCGATCCCTGAACTATCTCATGCATTTTACTAGACTGCACAGAGATCTCCTTTAAAGAGCTGGGAGATGCTCTACAGGGTGCAGTAGCTGCAGGAGTTTCAGATGAAGTAGCTTCCAAGCTTGCTGCCATAAATTCCCTTGTAAACTCTTCTATGCGTCTGATTTTGTACACAGCTGATGGAACAAGCAGGGCAGCGGGTACAGGAATTGCTCTTGGGAAACTTTCCTGGATGCACTTAGGTTCCTTTGCGGAGCCCTTTGTCATTTTATGAACACCTCTTTCGATAGCTCCTCCCTGTTTGGACCAAGGAATGAGCAGGATGGAAAGATGCTGTCTGCTGTTGGGGTCCGTTTTTCCACTCCCTACCAGACCTTACCCAGGAGGTTACAAGGGAGGGAAGATGTGGTTCCGTAAAACTCTAGGAGCTTTCCAGGACACTCGTGGTGAGCCCCCTTCTAGAGGCAAAGGAAGGGGTAATAATGGAAGATGCCACCCACGAGGCAGAGGGGGTCTGCAGAATCAGGGCGACGGAGATCAGTTCTTTGGAAAGCCCCATCAGCACTCCTGAAAGGAAGCCTGCTTGTCCATCTTTGGAGGAAGTCAGGGGACACTTCTCTCTGTACCCAGACACCTGGCAAAACATGACAAAAGATCACTGGGTGCAAAGTATAATATCCAGAGGATACTCAATTCCCTTTGCCACCCCACCACCCCTTGTAAGAAAAGTCCCAGACGTCCCACCCAGTCACAGGGAACAAGTAACCATAGAGGTTCAAGGGTTACTAGAAAAAGAGTTATCCAATCAGTCCTGGCAGACCAGAGAGGATCCTGAACTTACTCGTTTTGGGACTGGAGACCCATTTTGGACCTCAGCAAACTAAACAAATCTGTCAAAAAGGCAAAGTTTTGGATGGTCACGCTACAGTCGATTGCTTCCTTTCTTGGGAAAGACAATTAGATGTGCTTTATGTTCTCCAGGATGTGTACTATCACAACAAAATGGCCAGGCCATCCAGAGATAATCTGTGCTTTCAGCTGGGAGCCATTCACTGCCAGTTTTGAGCTCTACCCTTTGGTCTCACTACAGCCCCCAGAGTATTCACCAAATGCATGGCAGTAGTCGCGGCTCACCTGAGACATTTTAGGATTCCAGGTGTTTCCATACCTAGACGACTGGCTCATCACCGCTGCCACCAGGCATCAACTCATACTAACAAGGGACACAGTTTTAAACCTCTGCAGTTAGTTGGGGATTACCATAAACTCAGAAAAAGTCTACCTTATCTCCAGGCAAACGTACCATCTTTATAGGAGCAGATATAGATACCATTTCCATGATTGTAAAACTTCCACCGGAAAGGGCTTGTGTATTACGAAAATGGGTCCCAGTTCTTCTAGCAAAAGAAAAAGCTCCAGTTTCAATGTTGCTCAAATTATTGGGGACAATGGCGGCAGCACTGGGATTCCTTTTGGTCGAATGCACATGCGTATACTACAGTGGCTTCTGTTCACACAATGGTCCTTTCAGGAACTTCAAATGTCTCATCAAATCCTGATAATGAACTCCTGCAAGAACGACCTTTGCTGGTGGCTGACATCTCGTCAAGTAACAATAGGTCGCCCCTTTGTCTACCTGCTCCCATTGGCAATGTGACCACGGGCGCCTCCCTGATAGGGTGGGGGGGGGCATTATCATTGAA
>NC_056729.1:1224730865-1224745865 GCF_019279795.1 Protopterus annectens | reverse complement strand
TTTTTAATGTGCTTCTTTAAGTCTTTCTTATGTTGTTGCATTGTAAAGTCTATGTCTTGTAACTTAAAAATGAAGCATTTGAACGCATTTCCCACTTCGCATTTAAAATACCCCCAATTGCTTTAAAATATAGCATGCAGTTTACATCAAGTTTTGTGTACTGATATTAATAAGAACAAAAACTGTTTTACACCGTTATTTCATTCTATTGTGTTCTTCTGAAAATTGGTATAATGTGGTATATGCTTTACAGATCACTCACAAGTTTAACAGCAGAATTCCAACATTTTCTTACAAGGCCATATTTCACATTTCTCTGCCTATATCCAGTGGGATTTATGCTTAATAGTCTCTCATTATTCACTAATGTTGGTATTGCTGGTGGTCTTCCTTATTTCCATCTCCTAAAACCATTTTCTAGTTCCAAGTCCAGGGTACTCCTGATTCTTCTAGTGCTCTCTTGTGCTATTTGTCTTTGTCTCCAGCATTTTCCTTTGGAACAATGGAAAGAGTTTCTCTGGCAAAATCTGTCTATGGGCTTTGTCAGACAAATGAGAAGCAGACCCCTTTAACTTGCTCACCTACTTTGTTGGATAAACTTTGTTTACTTTTTTGCATTAAAGTGCCTTTGATCCTCCAGCGAAAAAAATATTTTGAAGACAACTGCATATACAGTACCTGCCTCTTGATGTTATCTGATTGCTGGGATAAACTTGCTTCTTTCCATCCTGGTATACAGTGGATAATCATTTTCCACAAATAAGCTGTGTCCAAGTTTTGGGCAGGTGCAGTGGTTAGCGTTGCCGCCTCACAACAAGAGGTCCTCCGGTTCCATTCTTGGCTGGGGTGCCTTCTGTGTGGAGTCTGCTTGTCTTCACTGTGGTCACATGTGTTTCTTCCGGGTACTCCGGTTTCCTCCCACATCCCAAAGACATGCTGTAGGTGGATTGGGAACTCTAAATTGGCCCTAGGTGTGAGTGTATGCGTGTATGTGCCTTCTGTGGAAGGTGTGGCTTCATCCAGTACTTTTTGAAAGATTCACTTTGAATTTATTTTCAGAATGAATGTTTCATTGGAAAAATGGTGCTGTTTTACAGCCCCCCTCAGGAAGCATGATTTGTTACAGCTGGAATTTCCATAACCTAGTCGTATTCCTCCTGTTTCTGCTTTGGAGGATGTTTTTGTCATAACCTGCAACTTCCGTGACAGCCAGTCTGTTGCCCCCCCCCCAAAAAAAAATAGGCAAGGGTATGTAAAGTGTCTTGGTCTTAGATTTTTATGCACTAATCCCATGTCTGTCCTAACGACTATCGATTTCAGAGAGTCCAGCTGTTGCTAAAAAATTGGTTTTATGCCACTTCCTCTTTTTCTGACCAGGATGGGAAGGCTTTCAAAACAAGAAATACCTTTATTAGATTATCATGGATGACATAGGTCATGTGTTACATTTATGTACATGACAATAAACCATAGCAACGCAATCTCAATTGCAAACATTATATATTCCAAACTGTGTGACACAACTGTAGCTGCAAACATTATACATCACTTTTAACATATCCAGTTAGCCATTATGTAATTCGTTCATATCCTGCCTTCTTTTTAAAACCTCATTCTTTAACTGCATGTAATGACCCCACAGTTCCCATTTTGTCCTGTGTAATTTACTCCTACCCTTTTCTAAAGTAATTCCAATTACTTAGCTCTGTTACTATCTCCAGGACTTCTAGTAAAATTGGTTTAGACTTTATAGTCTAAACCAACTTTCATCAGTATGTACCAGTATCTTAGCTGCTCTTTGTGACCTAGCTGTGACTGATTCAATAGACATCCGGATACGGAAAGCATATAGGTATATATTTGGCACTTAATGTGTTATCAATGATGGTCAGCAAAATTGCTGCATTTATTTGCTTGAGATTGATTTTCTTGGTGTCTGCCTTTTGTTTTCTGTTTTACTGATAGTTAATAAAACTGTAGTGCTGTGATTTAGTTGCTCGATAAACATTTCTGTAATGTTTTCTGCCTAAAATATTGTACCTAGTAGCTGTAATAGTTGTCCACCCTCCCTCCGTATTGGTGTTTTGTTCTTATACTTGGTGGCTTTGCAGTTGCCTGCCCCTACTGTAAAAGTGATCTGGGACACTCCTCCCAGTCTAGTGTAATTAGTTCATTCTACCTAATACAGAGAGAACATTTGAGAAGGCTAGCCCACTTAGGTTCTTAACTTTGAATTATCTTCTGTTCCTCCTTTCTCCCTTTCCCTTTTACTTACAAAAAAAAACTTTGAATCTCCTTGTGTTCTAAGTGTGCTTCTCAAACAATCTGGAAATATAGAGCTGATAAGTATATTTTTTGGCACTTGTTAACTGCTCAGAGTTGAATAAAACAATTGAATTCAGTTCAGAATACACTTTGAATAAATTGCATTTATTTAAACTGTTTGCTGTAATATTGCTGTACACTCAAGTGTGCTAGCTTGCACTGCACTTAAATTGTTTTTAGTGCTGTTTTATCTTCTTTTCTGTATTAAAAAAATCTAAGCTTGTTTCTTGCTTTTCCTGTAACTAGTTTAGTCCAGATAGAGATTTGCTGTATCCATGACTGTTTTTAAGCTTTTGAGCCCCCCCCCCCCAAGCCTTTCTGTGCTGGAGGGAAGCCTTTTATCTTATCAGTGGGAGTGGTAAGCATTAGGTAGCCTATCTACCCCAAGAGGAGTGGTTTCTGGCCCAGAAATAGTAGTTTATTGGCCGTTTGGGCAGTTTTTTCCATCTCTTTCAACTTTCTGGTTTAAAAGCCCACATGTGCGTTAGTTTCCCGCCTTTCCTGCAACTAGTCTAGTCCAGATACAGATTTGTTGTATCCAGGACTGTTTGTAGGCTTCTGAGCATTGCCAGAAAGTCTGCTGTTTAATTTTTCCATTAGATCTGCTAGTTCTCTCCTCTCCTGCACTTTTACTAGCTTATTAGTCTAGCACTTTACCAGACTTCTTGTAGCAATTACTGTAGCACACAAGTACTACCAGCACTAAACGTTCTACAAGGAAATAGCTGCAGTACTTATTATTGATGCCCACCCCTCTAGACATGTCTAAAGGTCAGTTCCCTGTGCTTTCTCCTATTAACCTGGTGAACGTGGGCATCCTGAGGCAATGTAGTAACTGCCTCATGTACACGGACAACCCTCTTCTCTTACCTCTCAAAACTCAGACTTGCGAGAGATGCACTTGTATATCCAAACTGGAAGCCACGCACTCTCCAGCCAAGACTGGAATAGCTGGTCATGAGGAAGTCAACACTTGTACCACACCACATGGAACACACACCAGCACTGCCTTCTCATAAAAACACAAACCGCACACCCACCTTTCGCAGAGGCTCTCAATAAAAATCTACCCAAACAGCAGATACCTCCATGACAGAAACACACTTGACCACCACAACACAACACTAATCATGAGACCCACAACTCCTAAACAGTGTGCCACTCAACCAAAGCCCCTGAGGCAAAACAGCATGCCCAAAACACTAGTTATAGGTGACTCAATAGTGAGCCTACTGATGTCCCACTCACTAGGTTGAATAAGGAGAAAGCAACAGTCAGCTGCCTGTCGGGTGCCAGGATCCACCACATACCGCATGTACTCTGGTCCCTCAACAACAGGTAACAAATATGACTCTGTCATTGTACATGTGGGTGTGAATGACCTGAGACCTATTTCCCTGGACTGCATGAAAAGAGACCTGGAGGAGTTCTCTGATTATGTAACCCTTGCGGGTATGACTCCAGCCCTGATTAGCATCCTACCATTGCCCAGAATGATACCGCAGTGCAAGCAGAAAATGATTGATTTCAACAATTGGCTGAGTTTCTGTGTCATTCTAAGTGGGATCCATTATTTGTCTGCCTGGGATGACATGATTGACAGACCTCGATGCTTTGCCAGAGATGGCCTGCATCTGTCACCCCATGGCTTCCGGTTACTGACCAAGGCTCTTGCCACCCCTATAGTGGCTTTTTTAGGTGGTGTTCCAAAAACCAAATTACCACAGTAACAGCTACAAATGCAATCTGAGGGTTATGCTGCTCAACACTAGAAGTCTAATCTCAAAATGCACTCGCTCGAAGCACCCCTTTAAAATGGGGAAAGAACATAGACATTTGTGCTGTAACAGAGACCTGGTTCAAGGCAGGAGAAAACACCCCTGCACTACCAGGGTATAACGCATTCCACACCTTTCGGCCCCAGAACTTGGAATGTAGCTCCAAAGGCAGTGGTGCTTCCATATTCATAAAGTATGCATACACCTCCAGACTGGTAGCCCAACATAACGCATCAGAGATACTTCAGGTGCAGCTAATATTGGGTAAGACAGCGATTCAGGTCGTAGCCTGCTTTAGGTCCCCAATCATGTCCCAAGACTCAGACTCCATGTTCCTAAGCTCCCTGGAGAATATTGGGGACCAACCTAACACTCTCATACTGGGTGACTTCAACTACCCCTCCATTAACTGGGAAAACTACTCGTGTACCAATACACTTGCCCAACATTTCCTGGAATTCATTAATTCCAATGCCCTGGACCAGCTCGTTCTTACCTCCACTAGAGGTAGCAACATCCTTGACCTGGTCATTACTAACATGGGCGAATGTTACTCTACACCAATAGTCAACTCCCCCCTGGTTAGATCGGACCACAAACTAATCCCCTTTGAAATCCACCCCACTCCCCCGCAAAGGTAACCACCATGAAAAACTTCTCTAAAGCTACTTTGGGCTCCTAAAAACAAAGGTGGCTAACTTCACGGCACCCAGAATCATACACAGTGCACTGTACGAACATGTACACAAATGCATGGATCTCGCCATACCCAGTAGAACCAAAACCCTCTCCAAAAAAAAAAAAAGGAAGCCAATCTGGTAATCCCCTGCCATAAACAAACTTTACAACAGGAGGAGGAAACTGATGTGGAATAAGGTGACGTCCCAAGACTGGAAAAACTCCCTTATCAGCCTCAACAAAAAGTTGAGATCCCTCATCAAATCCTCCTTAAAGCTAGCTGTGAAAACAGAATTGCAGGAGATTGTAAAGACAACCACAAGGCCTTTTATAGTTATGTAAAGAATCTCCATGGCAATACCCAGATTTGCTCTGAGCTACTGCACCCCTCTTTCCTCCTGCAAAGGACCAATCACAATACCAGTAGATTGCCAGGCACCCAGTGTTAGTGCTGCACAGGTTAAAACAGCACTGTCCAAGGCCAAGAATACAGCTTTTGTGGGACCTGACAATATCCCTGGCTGTGCTCTACATGAACTACAGAGTGAACTGGCCCCTCACCTGTGTGCCCTGTTCAGTCGCAGCCTCACTTCAGGCTTTGTCGCTACCGAATTTGCACTGCTACAGTCATCCCTTTCCACAAAGGAGGAGTGACTACAGACCCTGGGAACTATCGCCCCATTATCCTAACGAGTCTAATGTGCAAAGCCGTGGAACTCCTCATCATGGACCTAATAAACAAGGATGCAGGGAATTTCTAAACTCTGGATCCCACACAGTTTGGTTTTGTGAAGGGTATGTCATGCCTGGTTGACTTCTTTGAGTCGGTCGCCAGAGCTGTGGATGAAGGCAAGGTGGTTCATACAGCCTACCCTGCTCTGGCCAAGATCTTTGATACCATTCCTCACTCAGGAATCCTAGAAAAATTCACTAAGGTAGGCATCAACCCCTATATCACTAGGTGAGTTGCCAGCTGCTTCACAAATAGAACCTACAGTATGAAAGTAGCTGACTCCAAGTCAGACTGCCGACCAGTCACGAGTGGAGTCCCACAGGGTTTGGGTTTGGGTCCTCTCCTGTTTGGTATCTACTTCTCTGAAGTCCATGCCAACACGAAGAGACTCTGGCTGACAAAGTTCGCAGATGATTGCAAGCTGGGAGCTATTACTAACTCCCCAAGTGATGTTGACATCCTACAGAAAGGCCTCATTGAGACAAATGATTGGTGTCAGAACTATGGCTTTAAGCTCAATGCCAGAAAATGTCGTCATCCCTGTGACGCCAGTGCCCTGGCCCAGCAATCAAGGAGCCTCAGTCCTCACCACTAACGCCAGAGAGGGGCGTCTCATATAGGGGAAAGGATAAATACACACAGTAAAGTGCAATTTCCCTAAGAGCAGACAGAGATCACAGTCAGTCCGGGGCTGGTCGCTCCCTTGGTCCCCAGTAAGACTCCCCATTGGCACAACTATAGGGTCTAGATCTCTGCCAAGATGGGCAAGCTAAAATCTCCAGCACCCTCTCTGTCCAACCAGTGCTTTGTGTCCATGCCCAAGTAGCTGACACACTTTTGAGTTGAGTTTACACAACCACACAGACACTTCCGAGGAAGGCTGGCACAGGTTCGCCAGCTGTGTCCCTTTTACACAGACTGTAGGTTGTACCACTTGCTACCAACCACTAATATTTATCAGCTACCCAAAGGCCCTTAAAAGGGTGTCTAATTATTACTGTGCAATATTATCCAATTGGTAGATGTGACTAAACAGCCAAAGCTTATTTGGAGTGACCTGGATAGTAAACTCTAAGTATGCAATGTACTCCTAGAGCTTAAACTATCTCTACACAAAACCAGCCACAGTTCAAAGGTTTTAAATATTTAATAATAAATAAAACCACAAGACAATACTTTCTACTACACAGTCAGTGCCAGCCAAGAGAGTTCAGAGATCACACAGAAATACTTAAAATAAATCAGTAGTACAGCTCTGACATCATAGAAAAACACTTTGTCTAAACTTTCTAATTTCTAGCTCTCTAAAACACAAGTCTAAGATAACTTGCATAAGACAACAGGCAGAGTGCTGAGTTGGATAGTCGGGCAAAAATGCTCCATAATCTTTCTCACTGTTTAAATTGAAACTGCAGTCCTGCTTAACATTACATCATCTTTTACACTTTCCTGGTGTTCCCAGGCAGACAGAAACTGCATTTACATTCTTTTACACTTAAAGCAATAAAGGACATTCCACATGTAAATTCTGGTCATTAACTTTAGCCTTAAAACAATAGGCAGAATGCTTACTCCAGACTCATATACGCCAAATTCTAACTTCAAAGGAACAGACATAAGTAATTTAATTTTAATTTCAAAGGACCAACCAGAAATGCTGGACTTAGCTTTCTTTAAGCAGAAGGCAATGTTGCCACATTGTTTTAAGTTCAACAAGTCTGTGATTCACATTCATATTTACAAATGATAGAATTGTGCAGATAATTGTATCTGGCTAGGCTGGCAGCCTTCACCCATCTCTACCAGTCTTCACAGTCCCCTTTGGGAAAACCTGCTTCCCATGAATTATCACATCGATGGTAGTCCACTGAACACAGAAGGCGTTATAAAGACTTCTGGGAACACATGCTGATAGCAGCTGCTGTTTTGGCCACCACATTGCCACTGCGGTCAGAAAGCCCCAAGTGGCAGATCGCATTACTAAGGGTTTTGCATCCTGGAAGAAAGAGGTCATTTTCTCCCTCTACTCTTCCCTCATTAGGCCAGTCATTGAGTACAATGCCCCATTTGGCATGTACCTCGCTGCAACAACTGGAGAGGCCACAAATGTACCTCACAAAGAAGATTCTAGGCCTTAAACAATTGTCCTGTATGGACAGACTCAAAAAACTCCAACTATTCTGTCTCGTATCGCATATTTACAGGTGATCTCTGCTCGACTTATAAAGCCATGTCTGACCCTGCTTTGTTAGAAATGCTACATCTAAAGAAATCCCAATCCCTCCGCACCACACACTCCAGAGACCTCAACCTCATTACCACAGTCAACAGAACCTGTTGAAGAGACAATTTCATAACCCAGAGACTGCCCATGCTATGGAATAGACTTCCCATACACGTCAAACAGAGCACCTCACTAGCCCTCTTCAAGAGTAATCTTGAGTGGATGGGAAGTAGAAAATGCACCCCGAGGATCACTCCATTGGCTCTACTGTAGAGGCACTGGGAACTAAGATCAGGTGGCACGATGCCAGGGTAATTCTATGGGCTAGGTTTGTAAAGGCTTCAGGGCCATTAGCCTAGTACACACCTATGAACCTATGCAGTGCAGTGAAAAAGTATTTGCTCCCTTCCTGATTTCTTATTTTTTTTGCATGTTTGTCACACTTAGGTTTGTTTGATGATCTGAAAGATTTAAGTATTAGACAAAGCTAACCCAAGTAAACACAAAATGCAGTTTTTAATTGAGGATTTTATTTAAGGAAAAAAAACTATCCAAAACGACATGGTCCTATGTGAAAAAGTAATTGCCCCCTTGTTAAATCATGAAGTAACTGTGGTTAATCACATTTTTGGGAAAGCCGAGTTCAATTTCACTAGCCTCACCCAGGCCTGATTATTGCCAGACCTGGTGAATCAAGAGATCACTTAAATAGAACCTGTCAGACAAAGTGAAGTAGGCCAAAAGATCCCAAAAAGGAAGACATCATGCCGCGATCTAAAGAAATACCGGAACAGATGCGAAACAAAGTAATTAACATCTATCAGTCTGGGAAAGGTTACAAGCCATTTCTAAAGCTTTGGGACTTAAGCGAACCACAGTTAGAGCCATTATCCACAAATGGAGAAAACATGGAGCAGTGGTGAACCTTCCCAGGAGTGGCCGACCTACAAGAATTTACCCCATGAGCGCAGCGATGACTCATCCAAGAGGTCACGAAAGAACCCAGAACAACATCTAAAGAACTGCAGGCCTCACTTGCCTCAGTTAAGGTCACTGTTCATGACTCCACCATAAGAAAGAGACGGAGCAAAAATGGCATGCATGGCAGAGTTCCAAGGCGAAAACCACTGCTGACCAAAAAACATAAAAGCTCGTCTCACTTTTGTCAAAAAAACATCAAGGTGATCCCAAGGACTTTTTTGAAAATATTCTGTGGACGGAGTAAACAAAAGTGGACCTTTTTGGGAGGTGTTTGTCCCATTACATCTGGTGTAAAAGTAACACAGCATTTCAGAAAAACAAAATCATGCAACCGTCAAACATGGTGGTGGTCGTGTGATTGTCTGGGGCTGCTTTGCTGCTTCTGGACCTGGACAACTTGCTGTGATTGATGGAACCATAAATTCTGCTCTCTGCCAAAAAATCCTGAGGGGGAATGTCTGGCCATCCGTTCGTGACCTCAAGCTGAAGCACACTTGGGTTCTGCAGCAGGACAGTGATCCAAAGCACACCAGCAAGTCCACCTCTGAATGGCTTAAAAAAAAACAAAATGAAGTTTTTGGAGTGGTCTAGTGAAAGTCTGGACTTGAATCCAGTTGAGATGCTGTGGCATAACCTTACAAAGGCGGTTCATGCTTGGAAACCCTCCAGTATGGCTGAACTAAAGCAATTCTGCAAAGAGTGGGCCTGAATTCCTCAACTGCTTTGTGAAAGACTCATTACCAGTTATCGCAAACACTTGATTGCAGTTGTTGCTGCTAAGGGTGGCACAACCAGTTATTAGGTTTAGGGGGCAGTTACTTTTTCACATAGGGCCATGTAGGTTTGGTTAGCCTTTTTTTTCCTTCATAAATAAAATCATCATTTAAAAACTGCATTTTATGTTTACTTGGGTTATCTTTGTCTAATATTCACATTTGTTTGATCTGAAACATTTAAGTGTGACAAACATGCAAAAAAAAAAAAAAAAAAGAAATCCGGAAGAGGGCAATTACTTTTTCATTGCACTGTAGGTTCATAGGATAATACTAGGATATTGGCCCAGAGGCCCTTATAAGCTTAGCCAAGAATTTTGCCCATGTTCCCTCAGTCTGCACCGGTTTCCCCTGTCCAGCAGGGACATGTGGGATCCCAGGGGTGTATTTTTTTTTTTTTTTTGTTTCCCATCCAGTCGTCCAGGTTCCTCTTAAAGAGGGCTAGAGAGGTACTCCTGCTTGACATGGAGAGGGAGTCTATTACACAGTCGGGGGAGTCTTTGGGACACATCTGTCCTGCCAACAAGTTCTATTAATGTCACAGACCAGGTTAAGGCCTTGCGTGCGGGTTGCATGAATGAAATTTGTCTTAGTTATGCAGCAACTCCATAAAGGCTGGGTCTAAAATGGCCTTGTATGCCAGAGACAGGTCACCTTTGAGCAGTCTGTGTGAGACTGAGTAGAGGGACAGGGCTTTTAGCCTAACTCTGTAGGACAGGTGTCAGGAACCTTTGTGGTCTCTCCAGCTGCTGCATGTGCTTGGCAAGGTACATGCCGAAGGGGGCATTGTACTAGATCATGGGTCTGATAAGGGAGGAGTACAGGGATGTTACGACCTCCTTGTTCTTGGGTGAAATGCCCTTATTTATGAGGAGGGCTATGTAGAAAGCCTTTCATACAATGGAGGCACCGTGGTGGTCAAAAGTCAGGTTGCTATCAACCTGGGTGCCCAAGTCCTTCACGACTAATTGCATGCTTAGTATGTTATTAATGTGGTAATTAGTGGGGACTCCATTTTCCCCATGGGGGGATAATGATGCATTTCTTGGCATTCAGTTTGAGTCAATGCTTCTGGAACCAGTCATTAGTTTGGGTAAGGCCCTCTTGCAGGATATTCATGCCACTAGGGGAATTTAAGACCGCGCCCAGCTTGCTGTCATCTTCAAACTTGGTCAGCAACAGACCACTGGTTTTGGCTTGCAACTCAGAAAAGTGTATTCCAAACAGTAGAGGCCCCAAGACCGATCCTTAGGGTACTTTGCTCGTTATGGGTCTACTACTAGAAGAGTCTTTCCCTACTTTGACTGAGTAGGTGCTACCCATCTGGTAACATACGGGTTGATGCCTAGCCGGGAGAGTTGTCTATTCTGCCTGAGTGTGGAATAGTGTCAAAGGCTTTGTCTAGGTCAAGGTAGGCAGTGTGCACAGTCTTCCCCTCGTCCATGGCTTTCATTTCATTGTCTAGTAATAGATCGTTTGGCAGCCGTCACAGACTCAGCAAGGCCTTACTTTGTCTAGGCAATTCTGAGTTTGTATCATAGCTCAAATCTCTTATTTAGTCACTTCAACCTGCTCACCCAGCATCTCCGACAGAGCAGTCTGCAGGGAATCTTTAAAGCCTACTAACTCATTACACTCCCAGAAAATGTTCCCAGTTACCTCTTTCTACCCTATTACATTTCTTAACATTTGCTGTCTACCTGAGGAAAAATTCTTTGAAGTCTCCTTTGGGTTTAAAAATACCTATGTAAGCACATCAGGCAAAGATTCGAAATCTCGATTTTGTTCCATGTTTGGGAGATATAAATATGTCCCTCCATTGTTTCTTTGTGAATTGTTTGTTTAATCTCGTCCCAGTCCTTTCTAACCTTCTCTGATTATTTTATATGCTCTACTAATTCCTTTCTTAATGGCAACTTCTGTTTTTGATTCTACTAAAAACTCTACCAGTGCTGGTCTTTCATTTATGACCTCTGTATTTCTTTCTCTTTGCCTGTACTCTGATATCACTCCTTGGTATGGAAGACCATCTTTAGCCTGCAGTCCAAGTAAGTTCTCTGCGTCTTCCATCTTCCATTCTATTGCCTTTCCCTCTCTAGTTATTTGCTCCCAGTACCTTGTTTCCTTTACCAGTTGATGTTCTTCGTGTTTCACTGTTGCAGTCATTACATTTGGGGTAATCTGCTGGCAGGTTGCCCTCAGTCGGCCTGAATAACTAAAAGTCTTGGGTCCTGCATCAGTTGCTGTCTCCGCTTCCATGACGTCAGGTTGACTGATATAAAACATGCAGCCGACACCATCTTATTCAGTCTTTCTTGCCACGCGGTGCCTGAAGCAGTTCCCAAGTGCCGGTCGGCCGACTCCTGAAATTTTCGTGTTCGAGTTTCAGAACCGAAGTCTTCAAACTAAAGTCAAGTACCCCGTTGGGGAAACTTTTTCTTGGTCCTTACCGATGTCAGTAAAAGTTAATAATTGCATTACTTGTGGGAAGCAAATACCTCCTAAGGATTTTCATTTGTACTGTACTCTTTGCCTAGGCCCTGATCACAACGTGCTTTGCTGTCGGTTTTGTGCTGGATTTAACCAAACGCACTATTAAGCATCTGTATATTTTTGCTTCTAAATATTTTGGTTCAAGATTTAATTATCCTGAAATGTCGTCGGTTAGCAATCAGATTACCGGAGTTCATAAAAAACGCAAAGAAAAAGACAGACCGTCTAGGTCCAAAACCGACGAAGCTTCTCCTAAGCCAGTTGCCGGTACTCAGTGAGGCGCTTTCACAGCCCCTGATACCTGCTACTTTTGAGTCGCAGGCCTCTACTGAGACCCATTCAGAGTCCGGTATGCCGTGATATTCTCAGTGCTGAACCCGCAGATGCGTCTCCCTTGGATGGGTCCGGAGCCGCTGAACAGGCACCGGCTTCTGAGGGAGTTTTCAGGCCTCACCATTTTTATATTAAACCGACGCCAGCAACAATAACAAGGTCAAAAACAATTTCTATGTTTAAAAAACAGACGCATGAGCCACGTGCTCAGGCCCCTATGCCTAAAAAACAGATGATCAAAATGGCTTAGGATTTAATTACCTTGATCAGGGGTCCCCAACCCCCCCGGCCTGCTAAGAGGCCTAGGCAAGGCACTGATTATGAATCTTCAGATCAGGTTTCCATTTCTTCTGATTCCTGTTCTGATCAGGAATTTTCTATTCCACCCTATGAGGATTCTGATGCAGAGGAATCCATCCCATCTGCATCTCCTCCTGAGGATTACTCTTTTTTGGAGAGACTTTGCATACTTTAAGGGAACATTTTCACTGGGAGAGTCAGGACTTCTCTGAATCAAAAAAGAGGCTTAGGGATTTCCTTCTTCCTCTGCATAGGCCTTTGGCAATACTTCATGTATTAGACATTGTTGATGTGTTCTCGGAATCAAGCATGGCTCCTAATTCGCTGCCTCCTGCTCCTAGTAAGCCAGACCGATATTACAGGGTTCCTGACTCCCACAAATTTATTTTCAAAAATCTCGCTGCTGATCCTGAAACTATTTCTCAGGGTCCCAAGGGTGTAAAGGCTTCTACAGCCAAAAATCCTACCCCTTCTGATAGAGATTCCAGGGCGCTGGACAAATGGGGTAAAATGTTTTATACGTCTGCAACCTTGGCAATTGGGGCTTTAAACTGCCAGTTTCATATGCTTAAATATCAACAGCATGTTATGGGCTTACTGAAGCACAAAATTGTTTATTTCTGATTGTGTGGAAAATAGAGTTTTACAGGAATTATTGCATTCAGCAGAACAGGATGGAAAGCATACTTTGCAATGTGGTTTTGATTCCTTGGAGGCCTCTTGTAGGGCCACCATTACTGGGTCTGTGATTAGAAGGCATGCCTGGCTCAAGGAGCAAAATGTGCCTGGTCATGTTAAAGCTAAATTGTTGGATGCACCTTTGCAGCATGATACACTGGTAATAAGGCAGAAGAAGGTTTAAAGAAAATGGAAGACTAAGCTAAATCTATGCAAACTGTAAAAGATTTCTTGCAACTGCAGCCACCCAGGTTCAGTAGGCACTGGCCTACTAAAAATTGGTCCTTTCCTGTGTCCAACACAGCCACTTGGAGCAAGTCCAGGCACTCAAAAGGCTCCAGATACCAATCACAGGGTTCTTACAGATCAAAGCAATGGGGTGCCTCCACCTCCAAATCTGGAGGAAACAAAGCACAACCCCTACAGTAAGCAGTCTCAATGACTTTCCTCTACCAGCACCAAGCACTTTTCTGTTGGTAGCCCCTTTGGGGGGAAAACTAGCACTTAATGCTCAAAATCGGCAGTTAATTACCCAGGACAAGTGGGTATTAAACATAGTATCCCAGGGGTACAGATTTCATTTCCATACTTTGCCAATTCCAAACGGATGGCCAGATCTGCCACAAAACCAGTGGGCGAAGGCCCAGAAACAAGTCATGTCCTTCCTGGATATGGGGGCTATTCAGCCGGTACCAGAAAAGGAAAAAGGACAAGGTATTTAGTCAAGACTTTTCCTGGTACCCAGAAAAGACTATTCTTGGCGTCCAATACTGGACTTATCGATTCTGAACACATTCCTGGACATTCCAAAATTCAAAATGCTTACTTTATAACAGCTACTGCCTATGCTAGGCAGGAATGCTTGGTTAGTAACTCTAGACTTAAGAGGCATACCTGCATATCCCAATAAGGGAATCATGCAGAAGATCCCTCCGCTTCAAAGCAGGCTTTTGCATTACCAATTCTCTGCACTGCCCTTTGGCTTATCTACTGCGCCCAGGGTCTTTACAAAGTGCCTGGCACCAGTTATTGCATTCTGCAGACAAAGAAGCATTCAAATTTGTCCTTATCTGGGCGATTGTCTCATTCAAGCAAAGGACATGGACACTCCTCTTCAACATCTGGTGTTTGTAAAAAGGCTTCCCCCTCAAATAATTACATTCCTGGGTACAAGCTTGAATACAACTGCCCAGATGGCTTACCTCACGCCAGACAAACAAAGGCAACTGATGACATACTTGAAACAGATGGCAACAAAAACCCAGTTATCTGCAAGACAAATTCTGCAGGCTTTGGGGTTCATGGCATCCTGCATTCTACTAATTCCATATGCGAAACTGCATATGAGGAAACTTCAATGGTACCTAAAAAGTTTATGGAGTCAACGTTGTCACAGCCTGGAAACAATGATTCCTCTCATTCCCTGCCTACAACAGGAGTTTCTTTGGTGGGCAGAGACATGTCACCAAAACAAGGGACTGTCATTCACTCTACCCCCTGCCACCCAAACCCTCACTACAGATGCATCAGACTATGCTTGGGGGGCCCACCTGGCAGGGAGATTCATTCAGGGCAAATGGAGCCCAAACCAAATGCATCTGCATATCAACCAGAAAGAGATGCTAGCTGTTTAGAATGCTCTGACAGCCTTCAAGGACTTACTTCATCCAGGACAACTACTGATAAAGATGGACATCACCACAG